>NC_047163.1:21634919-21807419 GCF_009819705.1 Hippoglossus hippoglossus | reverse complement strand
TGCAGGAAATGCATTTTGGCCTTTGAAATGTAAAATACAGACTTAACAGACCTGTCAACATTTCAACAGTGTGTCCTTTTCAGTATGTTTTTCTATTCCAGTTGCTTTTTACCACATAAACTTATAAAATAAAAATACGTATTACAGGAACAATTGCAATGAAAAATTATGTGTTATGCACCATAACCTACATGGAGGCAGTGTCTACACAAAGCAAATACTGTACAACTTCAATTAGAAGGATGCTCAGAGGTTAACACATTATCACCATGTTAAATAAAGTTAAAAATAATCCTGGATCCACAAGTTCATGTCATGCCCCACCAATCCACAAAATACAAAAATAAAAAACATAGTGCAAACTAACACAGGAAATAGTCCTGGATGGCCTTGGTCTTTACGTCAATCCAAGTCAATCAACTCTAACAATAACTCTTATCTATCCAGTAAGATAAATAAAAACACATTACCTGACCAGTCACCTTTTTCTTAGTTCATATGTAATAGATATTAAGTGATTCTGTGTATAGCCAGCAAAACCCATACATTTATTTAATCTTTATTTTGTACAGCAAGGCAGGAGAATCTATGGCAATCCTCGCCACTTCATCCTGATCTGCATGATGGCAGGAATGTTTGTGTCCATGTACCTGTTCAGAGTCACAGTCGCTGCCGACAGCTCAAAGGTATCTAACACTGAACATACATGGTGCAATGACATATTCTTGAATGCAGCACACTGTGTATCAGACTCTGATGTCTCATGTTCAGGTGTGGATACTCAGCTTGGGTGCTGCTTTCGGTTTCTCCTCCTACGGACCAATAGCATTGTTTGGGGTTATAGCCAATGAGAGCGCCCCATCCAACTACTGTGGGACGTCACATGCCATTGTCGCCTTGATGGCCAACAGTAAGTTGATTTTCAAGCCAGTTATTCATGTGGAGCCTGTATAAGCTATTGTTAAGTGCTTGTTAGCGACACTATCCCTAACAACGCTAATAATACAATGACATACCATTTATTTTCCCTTAATCCTATTTACTCTTACTACTTCATATATTGCATTATTACGGTGGCCCTTAAGTGCGAAAACACAACAAATTACAAAACCCAACAGCATTAACCTATAACAGAAAAGGTAAGTATCTGATATTGACAAGGCTTGTCAGTGATTGGAAGGAAGGAAATTCTGAAAAAATGTGTTTATTGATTTGCTTGTTTTCTTATCTGAGGTTGTTTTTTCTTATTTGCAGTTGTTTTATTTGCTATTGTGTTTTATTTGTTATGTATTGTTATTTGTTGTACTTTGTGATTTATGATTTGTATTTAGGGCCACTGTATCTAAACCTCACAGTGACGTCAGTGCAGTAGAATATGCTCTAGTTTTCATTTTCTCTCATCTTTGGGAGTGAACCGATCCGTTTGTGTTCCCCTCAGTTGGTGGCTTCCTGTCCGGACTTCCATTCAGCACGATCGCCAAGCACCACGGCTGGGAAATGGCCTTCTGGGTAGCAGAGATCGTCTGTGGTGTCACCGCTGTCGGATTCTTCCTGCTGCGCAACATCCGGACCAAGATGGGGAACATGTCCAAGAAGGCCGACTAAAACCCCATTACATCTCAACCTCTGCATCCAGAGGAAAACTGCATTATTTGAGCCAACATCATCTTTAAATATTGTTCTTACCTGATTTTTTTATACCTCTGTATTTTTTTCAGTCATACAACACAGGTGTAAATGAAGCTCATAAAAGTTGAGGATTTTTTCTAAGTGTTTTGCAAGTTGCTTATTGACATTTACTGTTTACAATCTGTAAACATTGGAATTTACGTGACTACAGATTATGTATGTCATGTAATGGAATGTGGTAGAGACACGACTACAGAAAGGTTTCCTCTCCTGAGGTCACTGTTGCATCACAGAGCCCAGAGGACAAAACTGAAACCTAGATCAGAAACTTGTATGTTATACAAAATACGTTTTTTTTTTAACGTTATAATTAATCATGAATTAATTAAGACAATATTTACACAAAGGCTTTAATAAATTCTACTTTTTCAGTCAATTATCTTCTCTTGTTTATGCTCGGTGGATTTTAAATCACACAGAAATCCAATATTCATGCGACAAAAACAAACTACATATGAAATATTAACACACGTGGGTTTAATCTTTTCAAGTATTTACAAAACATGTATTTACAATGTGTCACATCCCAGTTCCAAAAGGAACAAAGAGAATCCACTTAATTTCCCTCAACAAGGTCCTCAGTCATCGAAATTCACTAAACCTCTTGTGATCGTGAAACAATCGTTCAGGCAGGTTCATGTTGTTTCCTGCTTCAAGATCCAGCTCCAAAGTTGCCGGCTTTCTCTGCAATCTCCAGCGCGCTCTTCAGATTCTGATCAAAGAGCTCACACCTGAAAATCACACAGATTCACGGTGACACAGGCGCTGGGATGTGTTGGAGACACTGTATAAGTAAACGGAAATTGTGTGTGCATTATTAGTATGGATGTAGCCTTACTACATTCACACTAATATGTTTTCATTTTAAAATGGTGTTCAAAGACAAACAATCTGCATCTGCATCCCTCACATGTGGCTCTCTCTGAGGTTTCTACATTCTTTTTCCTCTGTTAAAAGTTTTTTTTGTAGTTTTTCCTTTGACTTGTTAAGGGTTAAGGGCAGAGGATGTCACACCTTGTTAAAACCCTGTGAGACCATTTTTGAATATGGGCTCTACAAATAAAGTTTGATTAATTGACTGAGCAGTGATACATTTAAAACAAAATGTGGTGGTGGTAGCCTAAGACACATAAAAACACAGCAAAGTGGAGCGAAACATTATTGTCTCCTGAAATTACCTGATAGGCATTTCCAGAGAGTAGAATGGGTTCTTGAGGGCAAAATCGGAATAGATTTCATAAATCTTCCTCAACAGTGCATCAATGCCGGATTGTCGAGGGTCAGCCAGCACAATGAACTTGATCCCTGATAGAACAGAGATAGAACAAACAGTGAGAAAGATTTCAGTTACATATCATTACAAAGTTAGAAAAACTATGCACAATTTTGTTGGTCTTTATTTCACACGCAATGACACTTTGTTTACACCACTCACCTGTGAGAGTCTGGAAGCAGTGGAGTTTGAAGACGTCTGTTTCCAGCATCTCGATCCCCGAGCTGCCAACCTCTGGAGACAGCTGTGAACCTATAGCAAACAACCTGAGGAAAACAACCAAACTTGACGTTGATTATTAAAACACATCAGACCTGCAGCTATCACATTTGTTCACTTTGGGGTGCTGTATTCAGTGTCTTGCTCAGTTTGTCGTCCCTGTGACATGAATCTATCTCCACTACACCACCCCCCACCCTCAGTGCAAATGTGAAACTTACGAGTGAAACATGGACGCCAGCATCAGCTTCTCGTTGGAGCTCAGGCGTGCGCGTCCAAATCGAATAGACACAGGATAGTTTGAGGCGTCTTTCAGGTACTCGAGGATGTCCTTTCCTTCTGCTGTGTTCTTTCCAATCACATCGACTCCATTGATGGATAGCACTGCATGTCCCACTGGGGCAGGACACCAGGAATCATACACAAACAGACATCATGAGACAGTTAATAGATGAACATATGATTGTGTCATGCAGCCTAAAGATGAAATACACCACAGAACATGCTAAGGAAGTTCAATATAGTAGAGTAGGGTTTAAAAAAAATGCTAAGTGAGGTATCACACAATCAGTCTTTAGGAAGCCATTCAATTGTGGGCACTGTTATTATGCACTTAACAAATACAACTGGTTCATTACTTCCTGGTTCTGTATTTTAAACCACATTTGCAGTGTTTTTCAGATCTTCATAACACAGCAGCAGCTAGCAGCTGACGTGAGCTAACATGCTAATGCTAGCTTTTAAGTTTACCTCTGATTCCGTCCCGTTGTCCGAACGAAACGACCACTTTTTCATCGTGGTGTTTGAGCACCAGGTCTAACGGGAAGCTGAAGGTCTTCTCCGCCTCCGCTCTCGGGACATAGTTGTCGTATTGGTAAATTAAACCTCCAGCCTTGTTCACCACATACACACTGAAGATCACCATGTTGCCGACGCACAGCTGACAGCACCGTCACGTGACCTCAGTGGTGTCCAAACCCCGGACAACTATAAACCAGCAGCCTTTGTGACCCGGTTCGTCTTTTAGATGTTTGTGTACAGATGTGAGTGTCGCACAGTGGTTTGATCACCTGGTATTTACAGTCAAAATCTACAGAAACGACCAGACGCGAAGAGGACTCCAGTACCCAGAATTCCTCACCCCGTTTCCGCATATACGGGTTGTCTAAGGGGCTCTTGCACGGGTAAACTTCCTTTCGCTCCGACATCTTGACGAGGAAACATGGTGAGGACAGTTTTTCCACGTTTTGTCCGATCATAATGAAAATTATTCGTCTTTATGAAATCCCATCCGTGTCATAGTAGTTCGGAACAACTGGTGAATAAACTGTGCTGGTCCACGTTCCGATAAAGGAGCGTAAATTGAGTTATTTGTTGGTTTTTTACGCATTTAGCGGCACGCTAGTTAGCTAGCTAGCTAGCCTGCTAATTCCACCACGCTTTCATACTGCGCTGTAGTTACCGACGAGTCGAGCAAAGTAACACTTAATAACTCCGTTTAAATTGTAGCTATAAGTATTATTATAATTTAACGTTGATGCTGAAGCTGTTGAGGATTGCCAATATTAGTTAACCATTCTAAAAGTGAGGCTATAAACGCTGAGTACGGAGACTAGGCCATCCCCATGCCGGCCAACAGAGTTAACCTTTGGCAACGGGTGTGACCACTGGTTAAGCACCATTGTCTGAAATACTTTGAAAGCGTTCTCATTTCACTACCATTCACTTATTTGTACACGTGCTGCAAGGCCCACATGTAGCTTTAATGTGATGGACTATTTTGTCTCCTGATTTCAGCCTCCCAAACAAGATAAGAAGAAGGACGCTGGGAAGTCCAAGAAGGACAAGGACCCAGTCAACAAGTCTGGCGGCAAAGCCAAGAAGAAGGTACAGTGGTTACATTTGATCCACAGATTGACCCTTTTTATATTTCATGAATATCCTGAATAATTGTATGAGTCTACACACATTGACCCCTTTATTTACTTTTGAGCAGAAGTGGTCCAAGGGAAAAGTGAGGGACAAGCTCAACAACCTGGTGCTCTTCGACAAGGCCACCTACGAGAAGTTGTATAAAGAAGTTCCCAACTACAAGCTTATCACCCCAGCTGTCGTGTCTGAGAGGCTGAAGATCCGTGGCTCTCTGGCCAGGAATGCTCTCCAGGAACTGCTTGCCAAAGGTGAACCTCACCTTTTAGCTCATAGTGTAAACAGTGTGTGTTGGACCCAGTAAATGGCTTCCTGTGTAATCACATTCGTGTTGGGGTCCTGGTAGTCTGTAACCATAAAGCTAGCAGACAGGTCAATGTATGATGAGCTGGTTAATATTTAAAACCTCCTTTTCTGGTTTCAAGTATATTTGATGTATATAGATGAAAACCCTTAAAGATGGTTTAATAGTAATGCATGAAATACATTTAGTTAGCACATGTTTCTAAAGCATTCACCATAGCACATGTTGCAGATCGTCTCCATTATGGACTATAGTCGTATGTTAGTTAAAGAAGGAACAGTATATGTCTGTTTACCATGAATGATTTATTGCACTGAACCAGTGGATCTGTGGAAAAGGAGATTAGATATTGTAAATGAGAACATGGGTGAATGTTTTATTCAATCTTCCATGTGATCTCACCCAGCAGAATACACATCTTTTGCTTTTTGGAAAGAAGTGGAGATCAGTTCCCGCTGCCATCTATAGCATTGTCGCGCAACATTAAATTCATCCCCTCAATTCACCCACAGTCATCAGCACGGCTCGATGGCTTTGCCTAACACGTATAAATGTTTGCAAACTAAGTACTATGCATTTTTCCTCTTTAGCAGCATCATTTGTCCTAAAATGACGGTGCTGTTTGTAGATAATGTCCAGTGTGATACTGTTCACATTTATCCACAGCTGCAACGTCCCCTCACCGCTTTAAACATGTTTTCTTGCACTCCAAAATATCAGATGAGATAAATGGTACAAAAGAGACATTAAAGCATTAAATGTGTGTTAATATTTCATATGTATTTTTGCTTTTATGCTACAACTAATTAATTTGTTTGTGCTGTTTGTAAAGGTAATGGTCACAATGATGGTGCCTATGTTTGCACTTTCTCTTGTAATAACAGATATAAAATATGCACATTTTCACTTACACTTGAAATGTTCCACACATCCACTGCTCAGTGGTAGCACAGGCTGAATACAGTAAGTTGAGCCCGTGACATAGTTGATGTATGTATGTGTGGTTTAAAATCAGATCATGCTAACCACGAATGTGGTTGTGTTGTCTTCCAGGCATGATCAAACTGGTGTCCAAACACAGAGCACAGCTGATTTACACACGTAACACCAAGGGAGGAGATGAGGAGACAGCAGCAGCAGAGAAAGCCGAGAAAGCGGCAGAGAAAGCATAATGAGGTAAAACATCAAACTGCATAATTCAATTTTGTATCAATTTATTTTCTTTAACTGTTCACTTACCTACACCCTTATTTTGTCTTACAGGCTTTCATGTTTGTTTCCTGAAAGATGAATAAAAATTGTAAAGACAAAATGTCAATTGTGTGCGTTTGTTAATTGGTATAACCAGACTTTTTTCAGTCATTAATCCATAATTGTGACTTCAGAGATGATAGGAATCTTAATCAAAATGAGACATTCTTTTTTCATTTATTTCTTGAAGACCTTTTATATTTTTTTCGGTATTGAGCTGTGAGTTGTATCACAGCTCAATACTGGAAAAAAATATAAAAGGTCTTCAAGAAATAATTGAAAATTAAAAAAGTATGATCAGTCTTAATAGGCAGCTAAGAGCATGATGAGATGACGCTGACACTAACCAGACAACCCAAAGATTTAAAAATCTCAGTAGAAAGTGATGTAAAAGTGCACTGAAGTGTTGTCATCTCACCTGATGCTGTATGTTTATGAATTGGATGAAAACTCCTTTGTATAATTTTGTCAGAACTGCTGCTGGGCTTCAGGTAGTTAAGTAGGAAGAAAAAAAATCCTCATGGTCAATAAAAATCATTTAGTTCTTTTTAGAAAATGTTTTACCAACTTGGGATGCTCAGAACAATTGCCTTATTAACTTAATAAGGAATTAATACATTTTATTTGTATAGTAGAAAATAAAATTGTATAAACTCTCAAACTACATATAATTTAAAAAGATGTACTTAAGATAAACAAAAGAATAAATATAATTTAACTATTGGTTATTTTTTCAACATTTTGTAATAACTTAAGACAATAATTGGTTAAATGATCTGTTCTGATCTTGTATTAATGAATTTAGCCACTAAGAAAATTTTAATTCTGACATTTAACAAAACTTGGAGTTTTTGGGGGCTGGGCGTAGAATCCAATTCTTGAAGATGCAGGAAATTGGCATCAAATATTGGATCCATTTTCTACTTGACCTTAAATCATGAGGCCAATCATACACAAAGACATTCAAAGCTGTACAGCGATGATTCTTTTCACAATAAACGCTTGAGGTGAATGTTGCTTTGACCTGGTCTGCCAGCTGGAATCATTTAAATGAAAGTCCTCAGTTCTACACTTACACTGTACTTGGTGTTGCCATCCAGTAAATTCAAAGAGACAAATGACTCAAGTGATGTTTTCGTGTTGAGACGGATCAGTTGTAACATGGTGCGAGAGCTTCATCATTTATGTCTACCATTTGTCTGAGAAGCCACAGGCATTGCAAGGTTATGAGATATTGATAAGAAACGAAGAAACTATCTCTACTGTCAGATGTTTGCTGGGGGCGTGAAAGACACAGGGTGGTGTGATGGATGCTGTCAAGTGTCACTTTGTCACTAGCATTACTACCTCAAGCACCAACTAGATGCATGACACTGAACAATGCACCAACTCCTCCAGCATCTGAGAGTACAAGACATCACTGCCTCTGCTTTTCAATGCAGGTGACTTGTCACTAATGTACGTTACTAATGATTTTACAACAGCCCAACTGTTACATTATAAAATATTTGATGCAAGATACTGTTTCAGTTTTCTTCATCTCCATTAACTTAATTATTTACACCTCTGCATTTTTTGAGCTTCTGTAGTGTATTCAAGTTTATTTGTTGTGTTTGATTGTCTAGAGACATACTATCATTATTTCCCTTGATAATTATATGCATATATCTTAATATGATGCTTCTCAAAACAAAGTAACAAAGAAATAAAAACACCATAAAATTCCACTTTAAGTAGAAAATAATTAAAGGAACCTTAAAATATATTCTAAAACATACAGGTTGCTGTTGTACAGACAATGGTCTGTACAACAGCGGATGTGTTCCAACCCATTTACTCTGGTTAAAGCCTGGCAGCTGATTTATGTGTGGTCTGAAGCCAGATTCCAGAGTTTCTGGCTTGTAAAAAGGCTGTTGCTGTGTTCCTGGCGTAATGACAAACAAGCATGTGAAATTGTTTCTGTATCTTTGAAATTTAACATCGGTCGAATACTGGCAATGCTCTATATTCGCTAACATTTTTTATTAAGGTGTTTATCCCTAACCTTATTTCTGTGTTCTTGCAATGACGAGAAGAAAGAAAACACATCGTAACATTGAGCTCACATTCCCGTCATTGTAAAGCAGAGCAGTAGGTGTTTGTAATCAGGTTTGACTTTTCTAAATATAATAAGCTTACTATTAATGAATGGTATGCTGTTATAAGGCCCTGATACTGATGCTCTCATTAACACTATCTATTACTCCCAGTAGTGTCTATTACACACTGACGGGGGGTGGAGTTATACTGGGAATTTCACCCGTCTCTTGTCAAGCTCAGTGTGCACACTACCACACGCGCCTGAGAAAAGGCTAATCAGGCACAGTATTAAAGTGACCTGTGTGATTCACAATGGTTTCTGTGTGTAGTATTATCATGCAGCTCAGTCGTGTGTGTGTTTGCATGGCATGAGCTGGCATGCAAACGCTTTCATTCATCTAGGTTGTGAGTATTTCCTATATGAATATGTATGTGTGCATGTGATGTATCAGTGTGTCTGGTGAGCTGGCATGCGGACGTCTTCTTCCATTAGACCTGTCACTCATGCCAATGGGCTATTTGTCAGAATTATTCCCCTGCCTCCCTCCACCAATCTCTAACACACACAGACTTTGCGTGTTGCAATGGTCAGTGCACAGACCCAGTCAAATCTTCCTCTAAGTTATCAGATAAACCACAGCAGATAAACCACAGCGGTGGGGACCTGGGACCAGAAATCGGTTTTGATGATTTGATTATTTTCATTTTACTATATGGGACTGAAATTGATCCACGCTTCACGGTAAGTCCATCTGTGGCTGACCACAACAGAGCAAGACTCAAAATTATATCAATTATATATTATGTCTTATATTTATTATCTATTTATGTACCTTGATCCGTCAACGTTTTGGTTTGTTTCCTTCCTCAGAGTTTTAGACAGCTCTCCCTGATTTACGGTTTTCCCATAGAAAGAGAAGGTGTTACAGAAAGCCACACGATGAGAGTAGGCCGTATGTCACGAAGTCCCCTAACACTTTCATGCTATCCCACATGGAACAGAGGCCAAAATTTGTGACAGAACTCCAAAAGCCGGAATGTGCGGCTGTCAACAGACTCATTGCACAGAGTAGGTGTCTTTGCTCTGTATGTTTGAAACTCTAGGTGTCACACAAACCTCACCACAGTTTGATAAAAGATTTAAAAGCTCTCTGCAACCGAGCACTGCCAAAGATAACACCTCTAAAATGTTATATTGTTCCTCTAACTATAATTCTTCACATCTTTTGTTGTTCTTGTGAAGGATTTTTATTTACACTCACATGACCAGTGAACAAATCTAAATTTAAAAAGAGGATTTCCAGTATTTTATGTCACAAATACACTAGATGGTTTCATTGCAGAACCTACACCTGTTCATGTGGATCTGTGTGCACTTATGCTTGTGTGTGGGTTGTGTGTCCACAGTGGAGCAGGCAAAATATTATGAACAGGCAGAGAGGGAGAAGCACCTCCACTCTCAGCTCTTCCCTGAGTGGTCAGCCAGTGACAATTATGTATGTGCTGTGTACTATGCTCACATACAACTCAGGTTATTCATCAAGTACAAAATCTAAATCAACTTGTGTTTTGAAATTTCTTTTGACTTTGACATGTGGATGAAATTGAAGCATCTTGCAACATTTTCAGTTTGTCATAACTCACTGTCATCTTTAGTCACATATATAGAAAACAAATGAATGCAAGAAGGAAAAGAAGTACACTAATTGCCTATGCCTTTCAGAAAATCTCCATCAGCAAGTGGCGAAGGAAAATAACTTTCAGTACTATAAACCACAATGTAAACAAAGCACTATTTGAGTGAAGATGTTTCAAAGGGGCCCAATAGGCTGCACTGCAGAAGAAGGAATCCATTGCATTTCTGCTTCATGCTTAGGTTTATTGTGCATTTTCAAGTTCATCCATCCTCCAGTATTTGTGACATTAGATCTTCCCACAGAGAACCTTTCGCTCATCACTGGGCCAGATCTGGATCCTCTTAGCTCAATGAAAACCAGAGGAGGGAGGAGCGAGAGCAGAGATTGGTTAGACTATGTCATAACCTGACTTGATGTGCAGTTGAACAGAGGCAGAGAGGAAGTGCCTGAAGGCACTGGGTAGAATGTAATGAGGCAGTTATTAGAATAATTGTCACAATAACTTCCACATCAACAGTGTGTTACTCAATAAAATCTGTTCACACACTTTCACTATGGAACTCACTGTTAAGTTCACTGGAGTTTTGAACCCAGAATGCGGTACAGACTCAAAAAGGCAGTTCGACAGTTTATTGGCAAACTGAGAAGAGTAACAAGGATCACACGGTGGGCAGGCAGACAGCGGAGGGGTAACAGTGAGGGGTCCAGTGGCTCAGCAGACAGGAGGGGTGTAGTGAAGGCAGCTGACGATTGACAGGCTAGCAGGTGGTAGAAGATCAGCAGTTGGAGACTGGCAGGCGGGGATGGCCCTGAACACAGGAAAACAGGACGTTAGATAAAGACAAAAAACACATTACAATTTCAGGATAGTCAGACGTAGATACCACAGTAGTGGACGGAATGATCTGGCAAGCCAGGGTTGAAGTACTGCAGGAGCTGATTAGGTGGTGGTCTGAGATGCTGGTGCTAGTGTATAATCTTGTGGCAACGAATAATATGTGAAATGAATAACTTTAAACTTTATACAAAAGATACATTTATCAACCCAGTGGGTGTTCTTTTCAACTGAACAACCCTTAACAAAGATTGTTGGTTTAGAGAATTTCTTTATGTGTATATTGTGCATCCATTTTAGATTGGTCCTCTACTAATTTTAAGGCCAAATCTAAATAACTGGAGAAAAAAAAGCTTTTCTGTATCAATGGATCTGAAGAAGACTCGCCTTGATGTCACTGATTGTTCTCTGGTTTTATAACTTTACTTGTATAGCACTTATCTAAATGAGGAACATCACACTTGAACTCTGTAAGACTGATGTTGTAATGAAAATAATTACAAGTTGCATGTTAGAAATGCTTTCCTGTAGAAATACATTTTGAGCAGTGATTTAAAGAACTGTAATGAGTTGGCGAGCCTAATCTCATCAGGCAGGGAGTTCCAGAGCCTCGGGGCCCTGACAGAGAAAGCCCGGTCCCCTTGAGTAGCCAGCCTTGACCTAGGGACAGCCAACAGGGACATGCTGGCCGATCTCAGGTCACGACCCGGATTATAGGGAATCATAGCTGCAAAATGTATGTGGGGGCCAGCCCATGTTGAGCTTTAAAAGTTATTTAAAGTATCTTAAAATCAATCCTGAATTTAAATTTAACTGGTAACCAGTGAAGGCATGAATCGGCGTGATATGAGCCCTACGGTTTGTTTTTGTTATAAATCCTTATGAACAAGTAGAGCAATTGTCCTGCTTCCTACTCTGTCATAGTAGGCCTGTTTGAACCTACAAAATCAGTGTCACTATATAATTCATTAAATTGGGTAAACAACAACAATAATAATGCATTTTATAATTCATTTGAGATACACCAGTTAAGCAAATATAAATGTTTGTTTGTCTGTCTGTTTATTAGCAGGATTGCACAAAAACTCCCAGACAGAGTTACTGTGTAAGGATGTGTATGGGTCAGGGAAGAACCCATTACATTTTGGAGCCTATCTGGATCAAGGGGTGGATCCAAGCGATTTTCCCCCCACTTTTTTCACTTAAGTGTCTTTCAACATTTCCATAGATTTTTCAGAGAATAATCATGGATCTTGATCAGAAAAAAACAGGCATATTGAGAAGAATAGGCAAATCAAAATCAGGATCTAGTGAATTTAAATGTGGTTTCATAAGCAGACTGTTGGGCCTTGGTGGGGTTGGGAGCTCTACTGAGTGGCATTCCAGTTAAAATGTGTTCAACACACTATTAATGCTGTGAAATGACAGAATCAGAGTCATGTTAATACTTGGTAATAATACTTGAGTTGATACTTCTTTACATGAATGACACATGTAGTTTTGAAACTGAGCCACAGCTTATGAATGAAACAATTCAAAACCACAAGTCAAACTAAACTATTTCCAACAACTGCAGCCTTCACCTGCCTCCTGTCTATAAATATGCTGTGTTTGCTGTCTGTCTGTCTGACATACTAGCTGCCCTCCACTATAGTTCCGCCCTTCCTGCCGCCTGTCACCCAGCACAGCTATCTGAACCAGCAGCTTAATTTCATGTTCAGAGCCATGACTGAAGTCCCAAATTAGACCTGGAGAGCATGGAGCCCCGGGTTAGGCAGGGAAAGTGACTCACTGGTATGTATGACAAACTACTGCCTTTATTATGTATGGTCACTCTCTCCCTCCCTCCCACTCTCTCTCTCTGACTGTTTGTGTGTGAGAGAGATTGAACCTCTCCACTGATGGTTCTCTTCCTCCTCCTCCCCTATCTCTGTTTCTATCCATTCTCTCTCACACACTGATGATAGTCAAATATTGTCTGCAGGAAGGCTCAGGAGCCAGAGAGTGTTCAGGGGGATTGGGAGCGCCGTCTTGTGGTGACTCACCAGGGGCACTGGCACAGCTGAATTTATGGCACACAGCTGTTGAGGGGCTGACAGACTTGTGAAGAGCTCAGGCACCGCCGCTTCTCAAGCTCTTCATACCAGCTCGAGCTCTGCTTACTGCAGCGTACAGGACAGAGGGCTGCTCTGTCTCGACACACAACTGTGAGTATACTCTGTCTTTTCTCACAGCAATAATCCCTCTCATTTTATCTCCTCTAAAGATAAAGTTGAAGTCTTTTATTATGGCAACCTTTGACCTACACTCCAGTTCTTTTCTTTTTCCCTCATTTCTTTGTGACTCGTGCTGTGCTGGGGTAACTCTGCT
Source organism: Hippoglossus hippoglossus (assembly GCF_009819705.1). Taxonomy (NCBI): domain Eukaryota; kingdom Metazoa; phylum Chordata; class Actinopteri; order Pleuronectiformes; family Pleuronectidae; genus Hippoglossus; species Hippoglossus hippoglossus. The sequence continues at coordinate 21,793,833 of NC_047163.1, read as the reverse complement.
TTCCTCACAGAGGTAGTTTCGGATTTGGAAAAAATGTTTTGAGTTGCCAGCTGTCTGCAGTTTTACCATACATGGCCAGAAATATTGAAATACAAAAAATAACTTTGCAAAAGAGCTCCTCTGTAATGGTTTATGAGCAAAACCTCTGTGTCTTATGGTTGCTTATTAGTGTTGTCATACCTAAGCGGTGTATGCGTGCGTGTGTGTGTGTGTGTGTCCTTGTCCTGTGGAGCTTTTTTAAATTTAGTTTACAATGCTGTGTCCTATTTTTAGAAGGTAAGGCATCACAGCAGAGCGGAGACATGTCGGCTGCCACTTGTGAGAGAGACAGACAGACACTTCTGCTTAGTTTTCGGTAGCTCCACACACGGCTGCTAGTGAACGACAACTTGAACTTTTTGAACTCATTGAAACTTCTGACATTCGATCAGGTCAAGCCTCCTCTCAGAGGAGGGGAACCTGGACTCCTGCCCAGCCCTCGCTCTTGTCCAGAGAGGTCAGAGCCAGAGCCTGGCAGGGAGCATCACTTGTTTGAGGTTAATCGAGATGGTGCCCTGTAGGATAAATAGCCCAAGAACTCCTGTTCTTAGAGAGCAGTGGACTCTGATCGAGGTCAACATTGATTTTGAAACCTGCATTTAGCTTCTCCTCTGGTGGAAAATCCAGATTTGTGAATTTTAAGAATGAAAATCCCATTTAAAAGATTGAGTTTCTATCCCCAGGCAGCTTAAAAACCTCAAGGCACAACGTTTCTCTTAAGGCTGAATGGTCAGACTGTATTTCCGATCATAATGTGCCATAAATTGAGCATTCCTGGCACTTAAGCAGCGAGGCTGTTCGGGGAGTGTTTATTTGGGTTGCTATGGAAGGATCAGTCTGCGGCTGAAGGGCTGGTGCTAACACTGAAACTGGAGCTGGAAGACGCCTTTAAAGATCCAGCCTCAAAGCTGCTTCCTCCTCCAGCTGCTGCTGTTGCTGCGAACGTACGGAGGCCTCTTAATGCTTTCATTTAAACTAATTAGATCAAATTCATTAACATCATAATGAACAAATCCAGAGCTCTTTCCCTCCTCGCCGCTCATTTGCCCAAAGTGCAGAGTGAGGCTGATCAACATGTTAACATGCAAATGATCTGTGGTTGGTAACGTGTGGGGATATTGGAATGGTGTCAATTTAACAGACACTGACTCTCAATGGAAAAAAAACAACAACTCAATCCATGTTAATGAAAGAAGCAAAGTTATGACATGTTATAACTTTACCCTCTCCAAAAGTTGCTGTTGCTCTGCTGCGCCGCTAAGATTCAATTTGCCATCATGACTCATTCTCGCAAGTATGATTAATGCATTTAAATGAGGTGAGATATAGAGGGAAAAAGAAATGAGCATGTCATCTCACTTACTCCTTATCAACTTTCGGTTTCCACTTCCCTGTGGAAATCATCATTTTCTTTTCCCTTTTCAAGCAACATCCATTTGTTTGGTGGTGAAATAATGGCTATTCATCACAGCTGGGCTCGCAGGCCATGTGACAGGTCCTGTGGAGAGGTGGATTTAGTCATAGAAATACCCTGAGCCTTTAATGCACTGATGTCTCCTCCCTGTGTAGACGGCAAATAGCAAGACACAAACCAGGGAGACTGTTGACCCTCACCACCTTTTCTCCGAAACATCTTCTCCAGGACCTCAGAGAGCCCAGACCTGAGCAGCGAGCACAATTCGTTTTATCCATCATTCCGTGCTTAGAGGAAAGAATGGCATTTACCTTCATTATTTATAGAAACAATTAATTTGAGTATATTCATATAGTTTGTCACCATCTTTTGCTTTTTTCATCATCATCCTAAGAGTCACAGTGGGACAATGTGCCTCGCTGAACATCTGTTAATGTGAAGGAAGAATTAGTTTGTAGTTGGAGTAGTGGCTCCATTAAAGGTGGGGTAAGCGATTGTGGGGAACGACCAAAACACTCCCTTCACTGGTCCCTCATAAGCTCCACCCCCCAAAGTCATGGACGCGCATTGCCAAGGCGAACCACAGATCTCAAAAAGTTGGAAATAGCAATGACAAACATTAGCAAAGGAAACAACATAATATTGAACAAATGTGAGCAAAAGTATATGAAGGTTACCCACAAGTCAAGCAAAAGCATGATCCCTTTCAACTCCCGGGGGTCTCTCCACTGTTGAAAGGACACATTGATGGTCGGTCTTTGCGCTTTCTTTATTTCTTAGGGTTAGCTGTAAATTGTGGTGCTTCAGCAATTAGCATTTGAAGCACTACTTTGAAAATGATCGTGGGTATAACGACCTGTGAGATAGCGGTGTTAGCATTTCCAGTGGCTAACAGTAGTTGTTACATTCTAAAACAGAGTTGGTGGTGTACGTTATCTTAGGCCACTTCAGATTGTCCTTCCATTATTCGACAGTAGAAGGCAGAGGAATGATGACATTATCTCATGTGACATGTAACAGGTGATGTTTGCAAATGTTTAATTAAAAACGCATTAATGTTAGCATACACTCATTATGACTGTTCCTGTGAAAATAGCTATTTACGGTTCAGAGACCTCAATCTCGCTCCCAGTGCCCCTTCACCCTCCCTCTGTCCTGTACATGAGCATTAAACCCTTGTTGCTGATTGGCTGAAACAGTGTTGTGCTGTTTGGCTCATCCAACTTCATTGTTTCCCAAATACAGCCAGGGCTGTGTGTTTCAACTAGATTTTGTTTCAGTGCACACACAGAACGTACAGCTAGCAGAGGAGATATTAGCCAAATATGATAAAAAATTGCTTACCCCCCCCCCCCCCTTAACATAATGGAAAATGCCTCAGCTACGGCAAGAAGATGCAACATCTGTCGAGTGTGTAAATCAGCCTGGGATCAGGAGTCTGGGCCTCATCCAGTTCAGAAAACCCAGCTGAGAAAACATGCATACATTTTCCTTTTGATAACTTTTCCTATAAAGCTGAGGTGTGGCGGTGCTACACATTTCACACAGTTTGTTGCTGAGAGAAACAAACAAACTGTGTCTGATCTAAGTGTTTTATTGACTCAGAATTATCTACAGCTGACAGCATTGTCTTCAGGCCTTGTTCTCAGTGAAATCAGCTTTCTCCACAACCTGAGTCTGGTTATTAATACAGATTAATCAACAGAGAGTGACAGCTCCGCACTCTGCAACCCTGTGAGGCTGCGTGGGCCTTGGCTCCACTGCACTCGAACACACGCTTCCTGCGTCGTTGTGAAATCTGTCCCTGAGGTTCCCTGTTGTCACCGTGTTAGATGGTCTAAATCTGCTGACTGAGGGTGAGGTGTGTGTGTGTGTGTGTGTGTGTGTGTGTGTGTGTGTGTGTGTGGGGGGGGGGGGGGGGGGTTCTGAACCTACGAGGTCAGTCTGTGCTCAAGTGAACTGAATACAGAAAGTTATTGTCGTGTCATGACTTCGATCATTCACTGTGGTTTGAAATATGCTGACTTTGTCATTGACAGCCTTCTGCTGTGTGGCTGAAATGTCCTCTGCTCTGTTGGCATTTTCCTTTTGCCTTCGCCTTTTTTTTGAAGACTGATGGAAATTCAGTCAAGTTTTCCATTGGTGAAATGGGAAAGATAGCCACTGGGTCTGTGCGCGAGCTCTGGGCTTATGAATAACATATTATATGTTTAATGTGTGAACAAGGCATCGTGCAGAGGTGCAATTAGGCAGGTTGGTGTGTGTACAATTTAAGCTTTAAGGCTGGAAAAATATTGTCTCTGAACACTCTGAATTTCTGGAGGATGTGTGAGAGCTGTTTTTCAGAGGTGGAAAACCCACCACATGACTCAATTCAGAGGACAGAGAGACACATAAGACCAGCGGCCAGTCTAGGATTTTTCTAAATCAGGGACCATAAAGGGGCCACAATTTTTACACAGATGTCCAACATCCATGCAAGATTCCTGATTCAGTAAGGTGCACATTTAAATCATTACTTGTTGAGCTCGATAGCTTTGAGCTAATAGCTAAAAAGCAATAGCTGAAATAGTTCCTTGTCTGTGCACATTGTGTTTTTCAAAAAAGCTTAGAAAATGAAAATTCTTAAATTGTCATGTACAAACGACCACTGACAGGACATTGGTACCTCAGGGGCCGATCAGATTTCAGCTGGGGCCCCTGGATCTGCCCCTGCCTCAGACCAAACCCACAGGAAATACCTGTTTCGGTCTATCTTATGAAATTGTATTAAAAAAAAAAACATTAATGTCTGATGTCCTTCTCCAAACCTTATTAACACGTGCATTCAGTAACAATATATGTCCAATGCTACATATGGTTCTCAAATGAAAATAAATAAATATTTCACTCTAACTACTACCAGGCATAAATATATAAATCGAGTAAATGAGGAGAAAAAGTTGTTCTCTTCTTGAACTAGGAGCTATAGTGTGCAATACTGCAATAACTTTCTCTGTGTCTGTGATCGCAGAGTTTACAGACATATTCAAAGCCATATTCAATATTTTAATATCAATAGTAAACCACATGACCATGTGAAAGAGGTCACTTCAAATGAGAGAGACATTGTAAACCAACTGTGCCATTTTCCTCAGCTCTGCAGATTATAGCAACTTTAAACTGATATTTTAGTTTTTAAGCTTTACTGTTCTGGTTTACTCCATCACTCTCCAATCTGATCCTTATAAACTCACTTCACACTACCTGTCCAGCACTAAACAGCAGTAGAATACAACTAGTTGTTGGAGGTAAAGAGACAGATATTTCCTTCGGGGGTTAGTGGAGAACAAAAATGGAGCAAGAGTTACCAGTGGACTTAGATTCCCCAGGTCACCAGAAACATGACTTCAAACTAATGATAATGGTGCTTTGTGTCAATTTTATCCAAAGAATATTGTCTGTGTAGCTAATCTATATGACATTATATAACATTATTTATATGTAACGTTATATAATGTGACTGTTTTTTTTTATGCCTTACAAACTCTCTCTGACTCAGTGACCTGCCATGTCAAGTCTTTTCTGAAGTGCACTGAAGAGTAATGTCTGTTTTTCGTCTTTTCAACATCGGTTTCTATCGCCTGGGCACCTGGCTCTGTGTGTTGTGCCCAGCCAGCAGATGGTGCGGGAGCAGTATGTCACCACGACCCAGGGCAGCAGCGCGCCCAGGCCGCTGCCCGACCACGTCTACAAGATCGGCATCTATGGCTGGAGGAAGCGCTGCCTCTACCTGTTTGTCCTGCTGCTCCTCATCATCCTTGTGGTCAATTTTGCTCTGACCATCTGGATCCTCAGGGTGATGTGGTTCAACACGGTACGCATGACTCACCTTTGTGCTTTTCAGCTGAAGGATTTTGTTTTCTGCCTTTCTTGCTTCCTTGCTTTTCTGTATATCTGCAGAGACCAGTCAATGATCAGTAGCACCCCTTGTTATGAAGTTTTGATTGGACATCTATCACACTGATCCTGTTGTACCTGCTTATTATAACCAGAAGCAGAAACAGTAGTATTCTCCGTTATTACTTTCAAAAGTTAGTTTGTATTTGTTGTTGTTCATGGAGACTTGTTGTTCAAGAGCTGCAACAAGCTGTCACACACCCAAACATGTAAACCCGTACACGTTCACACACTGTTGTGAAGTCCCTGCACAGCTAAAAGGAACTGGCTGGTTTATTCTAAGATGGACCTACATGCTACAGGGAACTTATTCACATGGCGGCCATTTGCCTCTCACATCAAGCTGAGGGTGGGAAGCTCAAACGCTTTTATGAATAGAATAATGTTGTACTGCTGCTGTGATCCAGGTTTATAAGTCGTAAAAACACAGAGAATATGACAAACTGTAGATAGTTAAAAAAATTTCAGCGTTAAACGGCATATTTGATAACTCATTAGCCACTATTAGACAACAGCTAACATTAGTATTCAACCACTTCCTGTCTCGAGGGCTGTTTTTATATTAAAATATGCACATCTTGGACACATTTATTTAAGACTGTACATTAAATGGACTGAATGTAATCAAGCTAGCAAGGTAAGGTTAAATGTTCACCTGACCTCAGAAATGTTTCTGGTAAATGTCAGGTTACATTATGTGCACTGGAACATGTGTATTTAGATTAGCTTGATTCCAGTGGATTTTATTTCCAGGTTTAAATAATTGTGTCCCAGAGGTGCATTGGTATTTCAGGATGAATTTCTTTCCCATTGTACAACATAGTGTATTAAACAGTGATGGTAGCAGGGAAGTTAGTGTTCTAATGTTGACATGGTCCCATGTCCCTCGGGATTTTTACCATTTGTTGTGTTTTCAGTTTCTGATCAGTTATGATCTGAACGAATCAGTTTGTCAGATTCACTATATGACGGATTACAGCAGTACAAGATTTTGTTCAAAACAACATTTGGGCTCCACATACTGAGTGTGACATCAAAGGAAAATGGCCGCCGTGTGAATGCGGTGGATTGCTACGTGTTTCACAACTGGAAATTTGTAAAATGGTTGAATGTTGAAGTTGCTCATCTCATACCATCCATATATTGTCTGAACACATTTCATTTTGGTTGCAGGAAGGGATGGGACACCTACAAGTTCACTCAGATGGGGTCAAGCTGGAGGAGGGCGAGTCTGAGTTTCTGTTTCCAGTCTACGCTCAGGAGATCCACTCCAGAGAAGTATGATAATCGCTCTTCGTCTTCCCACATTCTTCCTCTCTCTGCCGTCCCTTTTTTCTACCTTCTGCTTCCCTCCTGGCTCTGTCTTCCAAGCAATTTCTCAGACTGATGTTTGCTCAGCTAAGTAGCCCAACCATTATTTCATCTCATTGTTTACCAAACTGAAATAAGACTGTGAGCTGGATCTGTGCAGACTGCATGTGCCGTATCGCCTCGGTCGAATTCCTTGCAGAGGCTCCTGCAGTTTTGATCAAGTTGCAGTGAATGAAGTGCATATTTCCAACTGTACTTTTTTTTGGTGATGTGTCAGGACAAACTGGATCTGGCAGTCCCACACGATGCACGTGGTGGTGCAGTGAGCTCCACATTAACCTCAGGGATATTTGAGGTGGAAAGTAGTTTATGGCCCGCCTGCCAGCAGCAGATGGGAACGCTTTTCTGCAGTTGTTTACATGTTATGGCTTTTCTTGCTCATAGCAGCAATTTTTTAGAATTCTTTCTGACTTTATAGGCCTCGTTAAAAAGGAAATGTATTCCTCATTAATGGACGGACACTCTTTCTAATATACTATGGATCTCCTAATTAGATTCAGGAGTTTCGCCTTAGTAATGAAAAGTTAGTTGCTTGGATCATTTATATAAACAGGGCTTCCACGCAGCTGCAAAATGATTTATTGCTAAAGCTGCCTCATTTGAAAATTTTATATTTTTATAAATGTTATAAAATCTCACATTTCTGGGTATTTCTGCCATGTCTGCTAATATAAACCCACTTTTATGGTGTCATATCTCCTCCATATACATGCTTAAAACACAATACAACTTTCTAATAACTTTACTTCTTTCTTTACAAAGTTTGCATTCAAGATCTAACAAATTCCTTTATTATTGTGAAATAGGTCAGGTATTAATGCTTCAGACGCCAGTTATACTATTAATAACAACAACTTTCGGGTTGCCAGGTTGGTTGGTTTCCTCTGGTTCTCTGATTGGTGTGTGTCCTCCTCCAGCAGAACGATTATAAGTGTTAATAAGTAAATAACAAATGCTCTATACAATAATACAAGCCTGCAGCTGTGAGTGTTAATATGTCTGTTGATACATAATGACCCACTGGAGGAAACTTTTTTATGAGGTAAAGGACAAAGTTAGTTTTCTCCTTATTAATCTATTACATCTCTAAATTTATTGACCACAAAGAAACGCAGAATTTCAATTTAGAAATTTTTTATAAAAGGTTATTTACCAGAAAGCGCAAAATACAAAGTACAGCTGAGGCAATACTGGGGAAAACTACAGGTCTGACCTGATGGTGGCGCTATATTAAAAGTCAGGGGCAGGGACAGTTTATCTTTAAGGTGACTATAATGTCTGCACCAAATTTCATGGCAATCCATTCCACAATTGTCAAGATAATCCACTGAAAACCACAAAAGCTCTAAATGGTGGCACGAGAGGAAAAGTGATCAAATGGGAAATATGAATATAAATTACATGGCAACACACAGTCTAGAAACTGACACTAAATGCTTTCACAAACCATGTACAGTATACCATGTGGTATCTGCACAGCTTTGGTAACATCATGCTATTGTTGTTTTTGTTGTTTTTTCAGGACTCTCCACTTGTAGTGCACTCATCGGAAAATGTGTCCCTTAATGCCCGTAATGAAAATGGTGATGTCACAGGGAGGATATCAGTGGGTGAGAGCCTGCAAGAGGACACACACACACACACACGCAACCATACAGTGCTCATGCATAGCAAAGTATCCCATTGATGTATGAGGGGAATAGTAAAGTCATTGACACACTTGTCCTGCAGCAATTTCTCATCCAACATTAAAAGCGCCATAAGAGGACATCTTTCCATTCACCATCTCTTAGATTTCCATTTAAAACCCATTAAAGACATCATCCCTCTCTCTACCACTGCTTCTGGACTGTTCTGTATTACACGCAGGGCCCGAGGGCCTGTGGCGGATCATATTTGTGCGTCTTTAATGGCTCACCATCGGCTGCATTGGGGTATTTTGTCATAATTAAAAGGCCAACAAATGACCCAACTAATTGCAGTGTTACACAGTAGCGTCGCATGTGTCCTTGATCATTAAGCCATAAAAAACATAGTCTGCATCCTCTCGACCCTCTGGTAAATGAAGCTGAAAAGGCTTGTTAGGAAAGATTACATGCCGGTTCTCAGTTGTAGGTGCTGGAGTGGGTTAAATATCCCACTGGCTGAGGTATCTGCTTTAAATCTGCTTCTTATTGAGTATGAACACTGATGAAGTGAAGGGAGACGTGGTATAACCGCAGATATGTTACTTTTCCACTGGTTTAACCTGTTCTTTTCTGTCCAGTAGCTGGTTCTTTACTCTCACATGGCACCATACTTTTGTGTGTGCGGAGACTGAGGTTTCTACACAGTAAAGCTTGAATGTGTCTCATTATATAACTACTGCAGATTTGAAGCAGTATAAGTAAGACAAAGTATAAATCTTGACGATAACATTTTTTCCCATGTATTATTGCCAGACAACTTCAGGTATTACTGTTGTTGTTATTGTTGCAGGTCCAAAACAGGCTCAGGGACACATTCGAAATCTGCTCATTAGCTCCAACAATGGCAACATGCTGTTTACTGCAGATGGCGACCAGGCTGTGATTGGACCAGACAAACTACGGGTCACAGGTATACCAACAGCCGTCACCCACTGTTTCCTTGGAAATGACGCACTCCTCTTGGCAAAAAACATTTGACAGATTTGAACAGATGTGAACACAACAAGAGCTCTTTGGTTTGATCTGTGCAACAATCTAGCAACCAAGGACAAAGAGAGATACAGTCATTTTCACAGTCACTCATGTCGTACAGCTCAGTGGATATACCTACATATAAATGAAATGAAAATAAAATGAAAATAAATTACCTCAGTTATCAAAACCTGTTATCAAAAATTCAATTTAATTTATTTAGTTGTATTTTCTCAACTAGGTTAACTCAATTAAATTTATTTCATTATTTGACTTTCTTAAATTTAGCGAATAAATGAGTCATTTAATTTGAATTTTTTTTTTTTTAGTTAACTCAATTAAATTAAATGGAGTTAATTCAATCTATTTACTTTAGTTGAATTGACTGAATTCAATGAATTTCATGCAGGTGAGATCCATCACATTAATGAAGGATCCTAATCAAGTGTTTTTGAGGGGAACAAAAGCAGTGTTGCACTCGACACCACACAAAATGTCATATCAAAGAGTAAAGTGTGAAACTATCATGCTGAACTACCCCCCATTGTCTCAGTGTCCAGGGTGCGTGTGTTGATGGTGCTGTGGGTCACTGACGACACACTGTGACGGCTGATCGATGGCCGTGTTAGCTGATGGCTTCATTAAGCCTGGGGCAATTTTGATGCGCACAGAGCAGCAGGCAGCAGCAGCAGTATTAGAGGAGGAGGAGGAGGACGTGTTTACTAAATAATATCCTTGAAGCGAAGCTTCTGTAGCCACAGTGAGGCGAGAGGGTTCATCCACCGCAGCCGAGACTACTTTGTGTGCTTATATGTCAGGGTTCATTTTCTTTCTCTTGTGTCTTCCTCTCTTCTTTAGCAATGACAACTCGGATTTGCCTGTATTCATGCAAGTCTGCTACATTATGTAATAGTTGCTTAGATGAACTAAAGTTGTGGTTTGAATGACAGACCTGGAGCCTTGGACCTTTAGCACGGCTAAAAATTAAATGTGCTCAAATGCTGCAGATTTAAAAAGCTCATTGCCTCCAAGGAGGTTATGTTTTCACCCCTGTCCATTTGTTGGTTTGTTAGAGAGAGTTGGGGCAGAACCAATGGAAGGACCCATTCAATTTAGCTTTGCATCTGGATCAAGGGGTGGATCCAGGATTTTCCAAAATTGCAAGAGGGTTTTTTCCCCCATATTTTGGTTGATTTCTCAGAGAATACTTCATGGATCTTGAAATTGTTTTGAGTGAGTGCAATTTGATGCAGATCTAAACAAAAATACGGATCTAGTGAATTTATATGTGGTTTCAGAAGGGGAGAGTTGCACTTGGTAAAAAGTATGCACTACTGTGTGACATTCTAGTGGAATGCTTGTTTTGTAAAGTTGCACATCATTTGTATGATGTTCAGTAATGAACAGATTTTCACAGCTCTCTAGATTCTTACATGTCAAGCTCCTCTGACTGCAGCAGAACCTGAAACTCGACTTGATCCAACCTCAGTTAAAGCATATTAATGTGTGTCTCTTCCTCCATCAGGTCCTGAGGGGGCGCTGTTCCAGCACTCAGTGGAGACGCCCCAGCTGAGGTCGGAGCTCCTCAAAGACCTGAGGTGAGTATTTCAGCCGAGTCACTGGACAACACATGAGCCCTGCAAGTCATGTGCACGTGTGAGGGTTTTTATTGGGTCAAGTCCCTGCATTTGTATGATGTCAGCTGAAGAAATACCGAACCTTAAGGTTATTGACAGAGATTAGTAATATCACCTTCTTCAGCATTACCCCGTCATTACTGTGGTGCACACAATGTAAAATAAAACTAAAGACGATCTGGTTTTTGAAGAACAAAAGTTTGTGTTCATTAAAAAACGAGAGGACAGGTGCTATGAATGGATGTTTCTCTTTAGGTTGGAGTCTCCCACTCGCTTTCTCAGTATCGACGCACCTAAAGGAGTTCACATCAAAGCTCTGGCCGGCAACATTGAAGTCTCTTCCAACATGGATGTTATTCTGCAGTCTAGTGATGGACTGGTAAGAAAAAACACTTCTTCCTCCTTCATTCTACTCTGCATAATCTTTAAGTCTGTTTTATCCTCTGGTTAATAACAGGAACCCACCAATATGGATTTTGGGGGCCAGTGCCAATATCTACAAATACAGAAATCTGCATTATTCATTCTGTAATCTTCTGTAATCTCTTTTCTGCCAAAAGAGCCTCACTGAGTGGAGTTTCACAAATGCAGTAGTGATGATTCTACTTTACTTCTTCTAGATCTTTACCTTTACACATCTTTATATAACTAAAAAAGATTACTAAAATACTGACATACTCCCCGACCTTGTTACTTTTTGTTTTTCCCAAAATAAGTGTTTGGGCTCTGCAGGTCTGTTGTGGTGTAGTGGAATCTTTGATTGATTCTGGATGAATCGAAGATAGATAATTATTGTGATGCAACCAACAGGCTAAAATACAGAAAGCATTTGTGTCACAGGCACTTATTTGACCTTTTTATAATGTGGGTGCAGCTATATCACATTCTTTTTATTATATTTTTCAAATGGACCAAAAGACTGGTGAGACACTCACTGAACATTCCTCTTTAGCTGGGTTTTATTTGTATTATTATTTTATAATTTCACTTGGTCCCTTGTCAACCTCGTTTTGACGGGCTGCTGATACAACAAGTGAAATGCCCTTATCTTATCCTCTCCTCTCTTATCTTACCTTATTTAATCTTACCGTACCTCATTTTACCTTATCTTACCTTAGCAATGCACCAGACATTTCCTTGTTGATTCCATCACACCTTTGAACATCCTTGCTCTCCACACTGTCCGTTGTGCAGCTGGTGCTGGATGCTGAGACGGTGCGCATGCCGAGCCTACCCCTGAGCGAGGGAGGGGTTTCTGGAAACACTCAGAATCTCTACGAGGTCTGCGTCTGTCCCAGCGGCAAGCTTTTCCTGTCCAAGGCTGAGGTCATTTCCACATGCAGTGAGAATCAGGAGTGCTAGACACACTCTGATAAGGTAACTGATTTTCCATTTTGGAGTAGATGCATCTTCTGGGAGGCAACAAGCACAAACTGTTTATATCCGGCCTAAGGTTTTTTAAGGTTTATACCACAGAGAATCTAAGATTGATCCCACTGGCACATTGAGGCCTGCAAAAAGACAAATGCCTGCTGGCAAACATGTTGGAGAAGTCATGCAATGCATCCTTTTAGCTGCATTTATGACGTTTTAACTATTCAGCTGAAACTAATTGGCACTCAGAACCAAATGTATCTTCGTCAGAGCCTTGTGGAGAACGTTTTACACACAGTATCATGGCTGGGCAATGAGGAGCTGGAAACAGCTTACATCCTATGCAATATTATCTTGTGGTGCAATAAAAAAGAAAGAGACACATATCAAGGGCTTGGAATGATACAAATAAATAGTGACAGGATGTTGAAAATTATTATCATGATTAATGTGTGGCTCCGAGCCCTTGGTATGATGTGTTTTTTTTTGTGTTTAGCATGTTTTTATTTAATTGGAGAAAATGTAAAGAATGGCTGGTATATATTTTGTCATTGTCATAGTTATTTCAGAGATTCAGAGATGGCTTTAATTAATATAAAACCTTTTTTCCAAATTCAGATGAAACTCTCAATTTTGTCTCATTTGCTTCTTGAGGTTGAGATTAAAATACCAAATTAATTTAGTGTAAAATGTTATTAGTGTGATTTCACATGTCATTATGTATTGGTTTTTTTCCCAGTTTATGATTGTTCTGTTATTTTTAAGCCCTTCATGAGAATGTAATTATGCATTAGCCATAACCCAGACCACTTTTTCCTATTAAGTTGATCTGTTTGTTCCATAACCTCATCTGTAACCAGGGACAAATAAAACAACAAGCAAAAACAAAACAGTTCTAATGTGTCAAATATGCATTGGTTTTCTTTTTACATTAAGGTCCACTTAATCAAAAAGGGCAATATTTTGCAATGATACTTACATTGAGTTTAGCATTGATTTATAAGTCTGTTTTTATCATATTGAACATGGCGTTGTGTTCCCAGTCAGTGGTGATGAGTGGTTAATCTGCACCTCTATTCTGGCATATTTTGATAAAGTCTGTCATGTGTATTTATTAATTTTGAATAAACTGTGCTATTCTTCTACAGTGTGTGTCAGACATTTTCATCATCGTATGCTTGTTTTACTGAAGATGGCTCTCATGTTTTCTAATCAGATCTTTTGGAGAAAAAGACACCAGAGGAATTGTATTCCTTTCATAGTAATAATTCTAAATATCCAAAATCGCTTGTTTTCTGCAGTGCACTAAAGCTGTATAATGGAGACGGTGCAGTTTTGATCCATTTTCCAAAATCGTTGATTGCTCTCTGGTGCACTCTAGTGGATGCACCCTGCTAAACCACCTGAAAGCACAAAACAGATCACGACCACCAACGAGCCATGATTGCAAACTGACTGGTCTTCTTCAGCAGTAAACAACATGGATTTGTTGGAGCGTAAATCTGTGGCCTATGGGCACACCCACACGTGATACAGATACAGTATCAGCTGCCCTGGTTATGGCACAAGCCGAATGCTATTGCTCGATTTAAATAGATATCAAGATTGAGCTCAGAATTCAATACATATATTTAATTATTTTTGTATTTAATCATGTATTCTAAGTGATTTTATTCCTAAATGAAAGCAGTGGAGTTGCTCCTGCAGGCTCTGACATTCTCATATCAATATTAATAATAAATTACGTTATATCTGAGTTAATATTTCTTTACTTAAGAAAGAAAGTAGTTGCTCTTCTTGTATAATTGAGACAAAATATGAAACATAAAGAAATGAGGCATTTCAATATGAGAATTTCAAAGTACCAACATTTTTGAAATCACAGGCAAGACTGCACTTTCTTTTGTTCAATGTCCCTTCTTTTATAAACCCACAAACAAAACCGACATCATGTAATTATTAGGCCTTCCTGCTGCACAGTGTACATTAACATGTATGATGCACAAGGTTCTCCAAGGTGGTTATTCTAAGAGACACCCTCAGCTGAGTCACCGAAACCTGGAGGTGTAAAAAACTATAACAATAATTATCTTTCAAAATAACAAGATGTTGTCAGTATGTGTATTGTCCTTCAAATAAAATGGAAACAAAGCTGTAAAAAAAACACAAGACTGGTGATGTTCTGTGTTCCTTAAACCAGAAAAATTCCAATTACCAAAAACGTATGAACAGGGTTTCATGCTGACAAAAGTTAACATGTTGAGGGTTGTGCCCAGGTTATAGCATATATATGGCTCTTTATTCTATCACACTGTCCTACTTACTATTCACAAACATTGCTGAAATAAAAGTACTTTTTGAGAACTGCCTCCCCCACAACTGTAGGGCCCCAGGGAACACGTGGTTCATATGAACAATAAAGAAAAACAGTCACCAAAGGTTAGTGTATGGAGAGCAACCAACATTTAACATATTTTAAAAAACAACATAAAAAGTTTTCCATTCAGTCGAAATCTCCCAAATTTGCTGGGGCGCAACAAGCGCTGTACAAGTGCAAGTGCGAATACATGAGGAGTTTCAAAAAACTGCTCAGTCCATAAACAAGTGACTGGCTATGTTACAGAACATTTACAAATGTACAGAAATCATATGAACCTTTAAAAAAAGAACATTTATAAACATGATTGTATTTCCTTGCCTCACACGTTGCATGACAGTAATTGCAGTATTGACAGTTTGAGTTGCTCTATTTCCTTATCACAAGCGCAACCTTTAAGTACACTCAACTGGTTTCTGTAGCAAGAAAATATATTTATATATGTTTTATAAAAGATAAAGTAAAAAAAGCAGCATATATTTTAATATAACTCATAACTTGAAGCAAATAGATCTAGTATATGGGGACTTTGGTAAACAAACATTTTGCTGAGGCATTTATACAGCATATGCAGATTTTTTTTACCTATTACAGCAGATCTATAGTGTAACAGCCGAATGGGGTATGGTAGCCACACAGTTCTTTACTATGCATGACCCACAGAACCATCATCACAGGTAGAAACTGCATATGTACCATAAGCTGCCAGCTGGATTCTTCAGTTTTTATTCTATGAGATATACATGATCTGTATTGCACACAGCCAAGGGTGTCCACTGTACCACAGAGGATCAATGCATACTGTTGTTTCACTGTTTTCTTTTACAACAGTGCTATATTTTTTGCTGCACAAAGGTTTCAAGCTTTATGATAATCCGTGCAGTACATTCCATCACTCTCATCGCCACCTCTGATGTGTATCTGTCATTGGGAATCTGTGGAAAAGGCAGGAGATCGGGGTAGCGAGTTCTCAGGCTGTCCACACCGTATCCCTCCAGGATCTGAACATCGTTGGCAAGGCCTTTTAACTGGGTGTTGTGCTCCTCCACTTTCTGAGCCAGAGCAGTTGGTTTCACATCTTTGTCTGACTTTCCTCTGACAGCATAGTCCGCAGCTATCAGTGCAAGTTTTGTGGCAAGGTAGCATTTGAAACAAACCCATTCATTAGCATTTTTATGAAGATCATTGCGAGCAGCAGAGTAGTTTGCTCTGGCTTGCCTAAGCCACCTGCGGGCTTCCACAGGGTTTCCAACTGTCTTGAAAGTTGGGGGCACGAAGAAACGATGAGAATGTGATGAACCTGCATAGTTATAATGTTCCCTGAAAGTATGCCTTTCTGACTTGTGACTTGTTGCTTCTTGGTTCCACGATGAATAAAACCTTTGAAATGAGAACTTCTCTGAATGGAAGCGGGTTGATGATGTGGAGAAGGATCTCCTGGAAGCTCTGTCTGTATTTTGCTGATCGACCAAAGTCTGTTTCTCCATTCGGCTGATCTCACTCTGCAAGTGCTTGAAGACTTCGGTGGCAACGTCCAGGTTCTCAGCATTTTTGTCTGGATGCCACTTGAGATATAATCGGCGGATTATCTTCTTTCTTTCTGTTTCAGGAAGCTTCCAAGCTTGTTCAATTACTAAGGTCAGTTCTTTTAGAATCTCAGGCAATGCATTAAGCTTGATCTTTTTTGGTGATTGTTTTTGAGGAGGAGGCCTGAGGTTTTCCTTGCCAGCAAAAAGAGGAGGGTCCATTCGTAGACCAGTAGAACGACTGTCCGGTGTTGTAGGAGTCGATGGAGCACTAGTGTCTCGAACATTGGAGCTTTCGTCTTGTCTTGAAAATTTGTACAAGTCAAGGGAACTGACTATTTTGTATTCACTGTATCCAATGTCGATCTGGAAGCATTTACCAAGGAAAACTGAGTTTTCTTCCTCTTCTCTCCCTACTTCTTGAACAATGATGGCGTATGTATATGTAGGCTGGTAGGACCCATATATGTCTCCTCCCTCTGAGTCTACAAGGTAACCCACATATTCTCCTGGATAGAATACATGCATTGGGTCCATGAGAAGTGTGTGATGTATCTCGGCTGGTATGGGTGTTCCTGGAAGGGGGAGCTCAAGTTTTGAAGGCTCTGTTTCGTCGTACTTAACACCGAGGCTGTCCAGCTTCTCTGTGATTCTGTAGATGTCATTGCAGCCCAGCATGGCGATTAGATAGGATGTGTCAGAAATCAAATTGTCTGTGGCAGATTTTAATGTCATAGCCAATGCTAGGAGAAAATTTATGTCTTTGCTGTCTGAATGCTGGATGTAGAGGTGAATCACGGCCGTCCCGTACCTCTTGAGGAAGGCAAGTGTTTCACTGCGGCTGTGTGGGATGGGACTACATCCTTTCACTCTTAATGTTGTCTGGAGTTTCTCAAAACAAGATACTTTGAGTCCTTCACAAAGTGCTTTGCAGAGACGTATGGCTTTTTCCTCATTCACAAGGTATGCATTGTCATTCTCATGTTTCATTATTCGGATTAGTCCTGTGATGAACTGCTCAGATGACAGCAACAGCTGAAGGCGGCCTTGAAGTGAGCAAAGAGCTCCAAACTGGCACATTTTTGGAGAATCCTCATCGAGTTGCTCCTCAAGAATGCTACTTAACAGTCTAGGCCTTAGTTTCTGTGGAAGTAGCATGATCAGCTTTGTGTGGAAGGCGTGATCTTTGCCCAGATAGCACTGGCTCATGTCCACAAGCATCTGAACTCCAACGTTACCCTGAATCCTGCTTTTATAGTGTGGTGCATCATCAAACACTAAACTGCTGGATTTTGCTAATCTACCATCATGGCTTGGCAAATAAAATAACAAATCTCTGAGATTCTCTAGGTCTTTGCGGATTTCCACTGGATCGTTATGGAGCGACTTAAACAATCCTGAAACAACCCTTTTCACAGTTCTCATTTCATTTGGGTCAAGCTGCTTGCCCTCTGAGTTTCTGTAAATTCGCCACAGCACTTCAACATACTGTTTGGTTGACACAACATCTTCTGTGCCAAGGAGTTTAAAGAGTTGATGAAAGGTACCGAGCTCTAGAGGCAATTTGTACAAGTAGGGTTTGAAATCAGATTCGTTGTCCAAATTGATGACAACCTCTTCAGGTTTCAGCAGTTTCCAGCCATCTTCCACCATGACAAAGGTGACCCCACGGAGCTGGAAACGGAAATCTCTTTTATCTGCATTGAGGAACTCATAGGTGGACCTTAAAACTTTGTTCCTGGTTTTCACAATTTCATCATCTGGACTGGATATGTTGCAGATGTTCTTGCAGTTGCTTATTACCTTCTCCAACGGTGGGTCCAGACTAACAGCTAACATGTTCAGCACCTGGTCAAGTTGTTCCTGTCCAGTGACAGCGCTTCCTTCCTGGTCCTTTATGCTTGATGGTGTGGCTTTCTCTGGTAGAATTGGGCAGGATGTCCAAAGCAAGTGTATAATATCTGTTTGCTTGAATTTTGGATTAACCTGAGACCCACTGAAACGAATCAGAGGAAGTGTGCCACTCATCTCTTGGTACTGCGAATGAAGCTTGATGAGCTCGTTTGGCGCTCTCTCAGGACACAGGAATGGTATCATTGAAAGCTCCTTGAGAAAAGCACCCTGGATCAGGTCTGTCCTCTCTTTGAAAATATGGTTCAAGAGAACATCGACAATGGTTTGGACTTTTTCTTTTGTCCAGCTTTCTGTCTGGGATTTTATGCTGACCTCTTTTGCAAACTGGAGAACTTGCTGTTGGGACATTTCATGTTTGAGACCAATATTTCTCAGAAAGGTTATCCACGAAGAGAGCAACAATGTTCCATTCTTTGGTTTTGACACTTGCTCAACTTTCTTGAAAAAGTCACATGGTATGAAAGATTTTGCAGGTAGCATAACTTCAAATACCTTCACAGTCTCATCATAGAAGAACTTGGTTGGCCTGAGTCTGTTTGAGTAGTCATAGATGAATGACAGTCCCTCCAGTTTCTCATAGAGCTCATCTTTTATCTTGCATGATTCTTCCATTGACAAAAGTGTGTCCTTCAAGTAGACAATGTGTTCAACTTTGGCATTATAGGAAAAACTCTCAAACTTTGGCAGGAGATGTTGAAGGTAGATGTCTATGTCATCAATTGGCAAACAGCCAAGAAAGCTGTACAGGTCTTTTAGCTGTGGACTGTCAGCAAGAAAGGAAAAGGAGGATGTGTGGGCCCATTTGTCAATGTCTGCAGTAGGAATGCCTTTTGCAAGTATGTAGTTTGCCCCATAGCATGCAATGCTGATGTGTTTCCCACTAACTGATTTAAAGCACGGGAGGAGTTTTAGGCTCTGCACATCCTGTTGTGTGAGGTTAGCTAGGTTGCAGTTGAAATACAACAGGAGAGCCTCAAAGTCCTTGTCGGTCAGGTTTGCTGCTTTGAATGCAGATGTCTGAATCATGTACTCCAAAGCTTTCAGAACACTTGATGGACTTTCAATGTTTGCTGTATGCTGTGCCAGAAATGGCATGATGGGATTCTCTTTGACACAGATTTTGTTCACTCCAAGCTGAATGCACCCTGCTTTCATTAGGGTGTGAAAGACTTTGTCATTTTGGCCATGTGGAAATATTGCTATGTTCATCAAACTCAGAGGTAAAAGCACATCATGCTCAGGGATAACTATCTTTTCTCTTGCCATGAATTTGATTCCCGGGAGCAAAGCCCAGTCTTTCAGAATGTCAAGAATTGTGTCAAAACTAGGTATGTCGGTCTGATCCTCCTTAACAGCAATATTCTCACTGATGAAGTTCCACACATTCTTTAGCCAAGACTCACTTGGAAAGGTGTCTCTCGACTTTACAGGGACCCTTGTTCGATACTCTCTTGGAAGAACGGACCCCAATAGGTCACCAAAGCTGCTGATGTCAAAAATCTTTGCCGCTCCTGCCTTCAACAGCGTGTCGCTGTACCTGATGTACAATGGATTCATGAACATTTCTTTCCTTGCTGAAATTAGCTCATGATGTGATGTCAGGAACTTTGGTCTCTTGGTATCAAATACCTGAAGCATGTTGTCCATTGTTATCAACAGAGGCAACCCCTCAATTTTGTCTTCATTTACTTCGATGTCTTTGAAGCAGTAGTCAAATAGGAGCTTCAGGCTATGAACTAGCTTGTAGTTGGACTGTTGGAGACGGCAGGGGAGTTTTCCAACATGGCAAGATGTATCTGGTGATGAGAAAGTGTGGAGAAAGTTGCAGACATCCTCTGGTGTTACATAACTGACTGGTATCCCTGCATCCTCCAGGCAGAGGTAGAGATTTGCCGTCTCATCACAGCTGTGAACCAGGTTGAAACCAATATCCAGAAGCAACGTTTTCAGCCTGTACACATTTTCTGCCACAGACTTCCTCGAGGAAATGTTGTACTCTGTGTTTCTCAAGTGCTGAAGCTCATCTTGTAGCAGATTGTCAAAAAAGGCTCTACCTTTGTTTGCTGTGGATGTATTTACCCATGAAATATAAATGACAGAGTGCATGTCTGAATTGTCACTTTGTGCTGCTCGGACTACGGGAAGCAGACGCTTCAGGTCGGCATGGATACAGTTGTACACTGCTTTAACAAGGCAATACCAGTCTGGCTGTATATCAAGTCTGTTGGCTGGGAAGAAGAACAGATATTTCCGCAGCGTATCTTTAACAACATGAAGTGGAGTCCCTTGGAGTACGGTCATGGTGGGATCAGGGCCTGAGAAGTATAGACGCTTAAGCTGAATCAGCAGCTCCACACAGGCAGGGGCTATCAGTGATGTCATCATATTATTATTCCAGTCACTCCTCACCCCAACTCCATTGTCATCTCTCCACAGGTTTCTTCTAGCAGAGTCTAGAGCAAAGTGACCATTTACATGAAATGGTAATCCAGTCTCCAGTGAAAGGGGCAGAAAGCAGAAGGCTCTGTGAGGTTTTTTGTAGTTGTGGCTTACACATGCAGCTACCCCTCCACGTGGAAACAGAGTTATGTCTTCGTTTTTATGAGCTGAGATCACACTTTTTGAGACATTTTCAAGGTTAGGGAAGCCCGATCGGTTACAGATCATCCATGTAGTCAAATTTCCATCAGTGTCCTGTATGTCCATAGTGTAGGTGATCTGTTGCACAGGGATAGCAGTGAGCTGCTTCTTTTTGGTCACACTATCAATGACTGAGGCATGAAACTGTTTGCGTTTCAGCCGATCACCATCTGTTATTTTGGCGGTCACAGAATAAAGGACTTTTAGTTCTCCTGATGCATTATCAATTTCACAGATGGATATTTTCTCCATGTGGTTGAGGAACATCAGAAGCTCTGCACCGTCAGATTTTAGCTTATCCAAAAGGTTTTGCACCATTCTGTCTGATGCAGGGACTGAACTTATCTCTGAGGTTTTTGCCATATCTTTAGAGCGAATGGGGAATCTGAACATTGTGCTACGTTCCAACTTAAAATGAATTCCTAAGTAAAGGCTTAAGACATCTGAAAACTGAGATCTGAAGTCAGAGTCCAAGTCTCTAAACATTCTTCCAGGACTCACAGATGTAGCCCCAGGTGCATACTGTGCATGAGGATCAAATATGCACAGAATGTCATTGTTTGAGATGAAGGACGGGCAGTCAGTGATGTGATAGACAGAGTTGAATCCTATACCATATTGACCAGTTTTGCCCGGATTTGCCTCTTTTGTTCCTCTTCCAAGATTCTGTATACCTCTGACATCATCCTCCGTGAAAGGCTGGTTGTTATACACACAGAGTGCAGGGCCTTGCATCCGGATCCATTTATCATCGAATATTCTTTCTGTGGGGTGTGTCCTTGGATCAAACACAAAGTAAATTTCAGTAGCTTTGGCATCATCTGCATTTTGAAGCAGCTCTTTTAGCATTTCTTTTTCTGATGGGTAGGCATTGAGAATGCTTTTAATTCTGCTTGTGAGTTTTTCTTTCTGTCCAAACTCACTACCAAGTGGAGAGAAACAGACATTGGAAGCATACCTCTCCAAGGCTTTGTGACGTTTAGGGACTGCCCCTAGTTTCACAGCAACCTCTCTTGGAATATCCCCGTGACAGTATTTCACAGAAGAGTCTCTGACTTTGATCCATGGGCAGTCATTGTAGCATAGCGATTTTGATTGCTGCAATGTCAGATTGGAGTCAGGTAACATAATCCCATCATGATTTGCTTGGCAGTATTCTTGGTTCTTGTCTCGTATCAAGCTCCATATCCCTTCACTTATTATCCTGCGACACAACTGGAAGTTATCCTCAGTGAGTGTCCTTCGGCCACATTCCCGCTTCACACTTTCAAGAACTGCTGAGAAATCCTCAACTGCAAAATTTGGCTGTACCCCAACATTTTCAAACAACTCACGACAGCTGTTTCTATATTTGTTTGGAAGCTGATACAGATGTGGGGCTGCATCAAAATTCAGGTGGAATGCAACTTTGGAGGGATTGACATATGTGTTCTCCACCAGGATGGAGTTGAATGCTTTCAGTTCCTCTGTTATTTCTCCTTTTGCATTCTCATCCTGTAGCATTTCTTCATGTAGATACTTATAACAAGCATTTGTTATATTTTCCTGATACAGTGTGACACCATCAAAGGATTGAGACAGTTTCTTGAGCTGACTGATGACCAATCTAATTGATGGTTTCCTTATTAGACAGAGACAGTCTTTTACAGCCAATGACATTGCACCACAGCCTTTGAAAGATGGAGAATTCTCATTGAGGATTGGCTTCATCAGACACACTGTGTCCTGATGTTCAGTTGTGAAGAGTTCTCCAGCAGAGAACATTGTTGTTGGAGAAAAGTCATTCCCATGCCATGGTAGTGAGAACCCTGCAGGTCTTGTCAGAAATGGAAGGAACTTGATGTCCTGTAGCTTTTCTAAGAGCTCAGCTGCTGGTGTATCTCTCATCTTCAGTTTCTCATCAATTAGACTGAGTAGGATACTGCTACGGAAGCATGCAGCTGCATGATCACTTTCATTAAGATGAATTACAGATTCAGCTCGTTCCATCAGGTCTTCCCAGCACAGATCATCCTTTACCATGCCTAACTGCACTAGCTTCACTAAACATACAGGGTTTAGGTAGTCTTTAGAAGTCCCTTCAGGAAATCTTCCATCATCTGTGCTGTAGAGTTTAGCAACTCTTCCCTCTGGGTGAATTAGTCTGGAAGGCAAAACCAGTTCCTTATTGGGGCCAGAGCATGGAATACAAGGAGTAACCCGGAGGATTGATGCAAACTCTTCCAGTTTCTCATTCAAGACATAATGCATCAGGGGATCTCGAAGCTCTCGGTCGATTCCCTGGATGTGAGGGAAAAAGACATCTGAAAAGAACTGCTTCTCTGTCAGGGTGTTTTCCATCAACTTCCCCTTACATCCAGCATCATCAAATCCCTCCTTCACCCAGTCAGGTAGCTCAACAGCACAGAGGTTTTGTGAGCCACTTTTCTTGAGGTATTTCAGGAATATCTTGAAAGCAGCAGGACCAATGTCTGGCCTACAGAGTAAAGCATCATCAAGAAATCGAACGTATTGGATTGACACCCAAGTGTTTCCATCTGAGAAAACCTTTGCGTGCTCACTATCACCTCCTTTGGCTATTTCCTGGTAGACACCCTGGCTGATCAGTGTGAAGTCATCATGCACCTGACTTGGATCTGGCCACGCTGCGTAATAGCTATAGTCGAGCAGTTCTCCACTTTCAGCCATTGAACGTAGCATTGTGAGTGCTGCTAAATAGGCCTGGACAATGACATGTCTCATGAACACAGAATTCCATCGTCCTTTGGTGTCGGTCTTCCAGATCTCTTTGCGGTTAGAAGTCACAGCGAAGCAGCCATTAATATGGATTGGAAGGCCTGTTTTGATTCTGAGGGGTAAGTAACAAAACACCTCTCCAATTGGTGTAGCATTTGTTTTTACTGTCCATTTGCGATTCTCTTCCTCTGACAACAGAACAGCCACACCTCCACAAGGCACTAGTCCAAGTCTTTTTCCACTATCACTGAGGGAAAACTTGAGTGCTTCAGTTACATCCATGCATGAGCAAATGAGCCAGTTAGTGACCTCGACTGCCTTTTGGGGCATTTCATCTGTGAGTCTTCTTGTCTGACCCCCTTTAGCAGCCATCTCAAAGTACTGGTTAGGATCTTCCTCTGAACCTCTGAACAGTGGGGAGTGCAGCTCGACAATACGTTTGAACACATTGTGAAACTCCTCCACCATAATGCGTATGATGCAGCCAGACTTAGGAACATCAGCGGGTACCTTGTTAGTGCTTGCTACTTTCTTCATAACCTTTGCTGCAGATTTAAGGATACTTAGGGGTCCATATGAGGCTTTGGATGACCACACACTTTTGTTGATGGTCACAACATCTTGTGCTCCAGCTGGATTTGGTTCTTCATATTTCAGGTATTTCAAGACCATACTTCCAACATGCTGCGTGAACAGAATGAACCGATGGCCGCATATGCTGAACTCATCAACCAGGGAATAGATGTCTGTGGTGTTGTAGTACAGAGTGCTGATTTCACTTACAGAGGCTTCATGCTCTGTTCTGAATGGAAGTCTGAACAGTGTACCATTGTATTTGTATGGGGAGTCCTGAGCTAGAGGAAGCTGGCAGTTGAAGACATTAATGAAAGGTTTAAACTGATTAGGGAATTTTCTCAGCCTTTTCTGCTGCTTGCTCCAGTTGATTTTGATCCCTGGATTAGACCTATCTCTGATGTGCTTGCTGATGTGATTGATGTTTGGATCGAACATGATCATGAACTCTCTGCTTATGATGATGGGGATGTCAGTGATGTGATAAACTGAGTTGAAACCCAAGCCAAACTTGCCAACTTTGTCTGCTTCACATCTCTTTACTGATCCACCTAACCTTGTGATATTCAGAAAGTCTGTGTCTGAAAATACAGAGTTGTTGAAAGACCACAAAGAGGGCCCATGACAAACAATCATGCCAGGGTCAAGGAGATTCTCTCGGATGTCAGAGTTTTTTCTCATGTCAATGAGGAAACTGCACTCTGTTGCACTTGCATCATCAGCATTCTGGAGGAGCTCTTTAAAAATGTCTGCTACAGAGGGATATTCCTCCAAGATGTTCTTTATTCTTACTGTTAGAGGTTCTCGTTGGCCTGATTGTTCAAAGCCAAGGTTCTCTGGGTTTATCAGCCTTGTGCTCAAACATGGCACCTTCAGCCACTCTGCAGTTTTCATTGGGATATCATCGTGGACTAATATAATTGGCTCTGATGCATCCTCAAGTAAGTCATTCAAATCGTCAACCTTGATGTCACAGTAGGTGCATTCGTGAATGAGCTTCATGGCTAATTTACTTGGGTCCTTGTAACAAAGAATTGGCACATGCATGTTGGTTTCTACAGGTATCTGATTGTTGTACAGCCATCTCAGGATGTTGATCAAAAGTAGGATATCATGTTTGCTTTCCTCCTTGGTAATCTCTCCTTCACATCTTTGTTGGATGGTGCTGATGACTTCAAACACATGGCTTGGGACAACCTCTTCAACCGACCCACAAAACTTGAAAAGCTTGTGAAACTTTCGGATTGTCTTTGGCAGGGAGTACAGGTAAGGCTGCAAGTCTAGATCAGGGAGAGGTTTAAGGACCGTGTGTCCAGGTGATGAGAATGTCTTCCCTGTCCACACCCAATCAAAAGGCAGTGATTTCATAGCTTCTCTTGCATCCTCAAGATGAGCCTGCATAAAGGCATAAATCTCAAACAAGATCTGCTGAAACTGATACCAATCCTCTGTGGTGAATGCTTGGGATTTATGCCAGTCATTCACTGCTTTCAGGTGTTGCAATACCTGATCTACCTGTGGCTCAACAGTTAGTTTCAGTGCCTTCTTCATACCTGCAGATGTGTGTTCAACCAGTGCTACTGAAGATCCCACAAGCACTGCATGGGATATGTCACACATCTCTGACAAAGAGCAGATATTGAGAGTATCTCCAACCCAGGCGAGGGATTTAGGGTAAGTTAGAGGTCTTTCTTTGCAGACAGGTACCCATTTCCATTTTAGCAATGATTTCTGAGCATCAGCTGATTTTACCAGCTTGGTGTGTCTGTTTAGTATCTGCAGGAGTGTTTTTGCCTTTTTGATTACGAAATCCCACTCTGGTTCATCCCTGCTTTGTAACTCCTCTATCTTCTTTGCCACATGGAGTACATCTTTTTCACTGAGCTGCACTTCATTTCTTAGTCCCAGTTGTCTGAGTGAATGAAGAAGATCAGGGGAGGATGTGAATGTAGTTGTGGGAAACCTGGTTTCCTCTTCCATGTAGAACAGATTTTGTAGAATTTCGAGTTCAGGATCAAAAAGATCAGAGACTTTGACTGAATTTCCACAAGGCAGCTGAATGAATTTAAGAGCAGAAAGCCATCCAATCACAAATGAATTTTCATTCTTTAAAAATGCCAGATTTTTGAGTGCCCAAAGCATGATTTGACATATCTCATCGGTTGTGTAGAAGCCCTTCTCAAGATCCTGAATAATAAATTTCAAACATTCTGTTGTTTTCACCTGTTCCACATTTAGCATCTTGATGAGGCGGATTGATTCTTCATCACAGCATCCCACCAGATTTACAGATAATTTCACATCTGGTGGGTACTTGGCTCTGTGATGTAAAGCTCTAGCTCCTCTCAGTGATGTAAATGCTGAGGTGCCTTCAGAGCGGGTCCCCACTTTCTCAAAGATGGAAAGTTCAAGCAGGGTATGTTTTTCCTTCTCTGTAATGTCAGACAACCCTGCAAGAAAGTTTCTGAGTGCAATCTTCTCATCGACCGAGAAAGAAACGACTTGGCTGGATAATCGCTGTGTTGCCAATCTGTTCATTATTTGTAAGAGCACACTAGGAGAGGAAGGATGGATGTACCTCTTTAGCTGAGGGTGCTGCAAGCATGAATCCATCTTTTTTATCACTACTCCTCCAAGCCTTTCCATGATGTCAATAAGGTTTTCAGGAAGCGTTGCCTCTTTCTCATCCACAAGGATTATGGGGGATGGAGTTTTGAGACGTAGAAGCTTAACCGTGTCCATGTTTTCCTCAAGTGGCACACATGGGATCAAAGGCATGTCTTCGAAGGTACTTAGGTCATCAGCAAAATGTATGTAGAGATGCTTCCAGATAATCTTCAGCCAGGAAACTGTAGGATGCTTCAACTCTCTGTTTCCAGGTTCCCATGTGACAATGAAGTCTCTCGTTGGCCAGGCTGTTGACAGGATCTCCTTGATAAGTCGAGCTGATCGTTCAGGATTCAGCACCTGTAGCTGAGTGCAGGCTCTTCCTGTTTAAATAACAAGGAAAAGTTAAAGTTATGTAATTTTCCTTGGTTATTTTTTATGTAGAAGTTACAAAATGCTGTCTTTCAAAGTTCACACTGTTGTTTTATTGTTATTGCATGATGCAGCAACTACAGAAGTCAAGTCTCTATCAGGAAAAATGCCTTTCACAATTAGCATTAGGATGATAGTTTTTTCCATGCACTTGACCCATTTTCACATAATTGGGTATATTATAACAAATCAGCCACACAATAGATGTTTGACAGTTCCCCTTTTCAGAAATAAATAAATAAATCTAAATGCAAAACTGTCTAGGCTGTAATTGGTCTTATATTTGCTTTCATTTCAAAACTGATGTGTTTTGGAAAGTTAGTAGTCATACTCAACATTTAGACTTACAGCAAAACTGCAGCACAAATTGCTGATATAAACCATGCAAACACACTTTCATATACCATATTGTGCACACACACACCTACAGTTTGTAACATTTGCACCAAAATCGTTTTAGCCTTTGCAGGGGACACCATTTTTGAAAGACACAGCAAGTAGTAAAGTGCACCATGAAACCTTTATAATATAAGTCCAAATGATGGTGAGTTAACAGGTTTCATTTATAGGTTGTAATTATACCAAATCCTAACATGTGAGTTGTTGTTTTGTTACTTATGTCTGTGAGAGTTATCTGACTGTAGTAACCATGGTGGTCTTTCACAGCAATGCGTTAGTTTTAGAGCCTGACCGATTATTTGAATTGGCTGATTAAAAAATCGGTCCAATAGGAGCCTTTCACAGACATATCAGTATCAGAGTTTATGTTTACTCATGAAAACTTTTATCTTACAGAATAATCCTTTCAGAAAGATTGTGTTTATAAAAATTGTGTTTATTTTCTTTATTCAAGTTCTATATATTTGGTTGTATACGTGTTTTCTTTTTATTCATACTTATTTATAACAAAGTTAATTGTTTAACTGTAAAATATCAAGCCTTAATTACATTTCTTTGTCATAATCACTGCCATTACAATTATAGACTGTACATTTCTTTGTCAGTGGGCAAACTTATAAAATCGGCAAGGGATCAAATAATGATTTCCTTAATTGTATATATATCAGCCAGAATATCGGTGTATTGAAAATGTTTGACTCTCTCATATCGGTATTGGCATCGGTCAGGCTCTAAATAGTTTAAGTAAATAGAAAAATAATCGATATCTAACACATTTTCAAATACCTACCTGAGCACCCCCAAAGATACTGTTGCACTGTAATTCAAATGACAAATTTTAGAGACCTGAAATTAACTTTACCTTGTTTTTCTATCTTATTTGTATTTAAAAAATGCCATTTTCCTACGGTTTATATTTTTACTTATATTATAATCAGTAAAACACAACATAAATGATGGAGTAATTGGAAAATAGATGTGGGTTGTGGTGCTCTAACATCATCAGCAGTGGTGGGCCCACTGCAGAGACTAGAATAAAGATTTCTAATGGATGCTAATGAAAGTTGAACTGCTGCAGACACTGCAGAGTGGCAATGCAACAAAAACATTCAACAACTAGATGAAAATGTATATGAAAAATCGGACAGAAATATTTGTTCCACATTGTTATGTTACATTACAATATTGTCTGTGGCTTAGATTATGGTTTCAGATGACAGTTATGTTACTCAGCATATTTCCTCTGTCTGGCTCACAACCCTCTTGTCATAATCATGGCTGCATGTGCAGTGAGGGCAGTCAGGTTTTGATCTTATGAATCGAGATGAAACATGTGGCACAAAAATAGGTCTTCCATGAAATAGCATGCTCATGCTCTCCTTTCTGTCTCTCGCTCCTAAATGATCTATCAGCAGCGTACCAGATTTAATGCCCTGCTGGCACTGCAGGAGTAAAATGACCCAACGCTACTATAATATGGCTGAACACATATAACCCACATACCCCACATAGTTATCACGTGGACTGAAGACTTTTCAGTTTCAGTTATAGTTCTGTCAGACGTCTTACATGTTACAGTCTACTATAAATCATATTTTGCATAGATTACATGTAAATGTGGGTGTTACCTCTGGTTTTGGCTGCTTTCTTCAAACTGGCCATTACAGAAGGTTTAATGCTCTCCAATATGAACCGACCTTCCAGTCCAGGATACAGAACCCTTGGGACAAATAACACCGTCAACAATGATTTTATGTAAAAGACACAGTACTCATAATACTGAAAATCAACTGTAGGCCAAATTAATGTGCAAAATTTTCACAAATCACGTCAAGATGTTCTTGGATGAATGTATTGACAGTGCTTTAGATCAAAATCATCCAGGCTGCTGTACCTGTCCCTAAGTGGTAACAAGTGTCCATGAAATACAATTATTTCATATTACTTTCATATTTAATAATTATTCAAGGGTAAAAGGAAAATCTAAATTTAATCTCTACCTGGGGTATTCTTCAGATGCAATGTAAATGACATCCTTATCCGTGACAGAAGTTGAAAATGTTGTAAAAGTCTCATCTTGCCGTGGTAGGAGTTCCAGTCCGATTAGATCACTGTAATTAGCCTCACTAAGCACGAACTCCAGCAGCAGCAGCTTCTCCTGTGAAGGACCTTTGTGTTTGTACTTCCTGATCACCTGCCGCAACAAAGATGGGGTCACCTTCCTCACGTCGGTGGACTCATCCATGTGGGCAGCCAAGACAGAGTCCACAGCAGCTGGCACTTTTGCCACCTGCATTCCTGAGCTTTGGAGGTAGTTGATCACAGTCTCTGAAATGTCCTCGTCTGCGTCCAGCTCTGAGAATACAGTCTGGTCCACCCGGATCCAGCTCTCACTGAGGGAATAGATGACTTCCTGCTGCAGCAAGTCATGGAACAGTGGCTGAAGAATAGGTTTCCAGCGGGACTTGACCTGCTTAAGGTTCGGCCATGCCTCGTAGGTCCCTGTGGGGGACAATGGAAAGTCTTGGTCCTTTTTTGTCTGTACCCTTTTGATAGTCTCTGTGATGAGTGTGAAGTAAGCCTTAGGGATGACAGTGATTATAAGCAGCTCATTCCACAGAGCAGCTGGATCCCTCCACTGGTCCACTTCCCGCCACTTGATACTCCTACGGTTGTCTGTGAGACCGAAGAAGCCACTGACATGAACTGGAAGCCCTGTCTCACTCTCCTCCCCAGGGGGAAGAGGAAGGAAACAAAAAGCCCGTCCTGAGAAACCAGATGTGGCACCTATGTCCTCTCTGTTTATCAGAGTAAGAGGCAGGGCAATTCCAATGGTGGGCATGAACTTCAAATCATCTGCCAGAGAGTCCAGCTCAGCACACATTCCTCTCCCCCCTACTCCATTACAAACCAGCCAAGTCGTTCTGTGAGTCTCTTTAGCTTTTTCATCCTGAGTCTCGATGTTGACCTGGTAAGTGACACATGTGATGGTAGAATTGGGCACACCGTTGTTGTAGCTGTCTATTGCCTGACCCAGAGTCTTAAGTGCGTTTGGTCTTTCTAACTTATCATCAGTATTTTCTGTGGCTGTAACCTGAAACAACATGCGTTCTGTACCGTCGGATTCACGCACATGCAGCGAGATCCTCTGAACGCTTTTGAGGAAGAGGACCACTGTGTCTGCATCTGCTTTGAAAGACTCAAAGAGCTCTAAAATCTTTTCTTTGTTGTAAATGTTGCCACTGAGCTGGGAGGGCTTCATGCGGAGCGGGAAGCGAAACAGCGTTCCGGGAAAGCTGCCGTCCTGAATGGTTTTCTCGGAGCTCCCAAACATCCCAGTGTAGGGAGCAAACTGGTCAGCCAGCTCTGTGATCTCCTTAATGTCCGTCTTCAGGTTCCAACACTGGCCAGACTCATTCACTCCAAACAGAGTCTGATGAGGATCCAGCATGGCAATCTGGTCTCCACTGAATATACTGGGAGCATCTAAAATATTGAGAGGAAAAACACAAAACTATGAATAAATATACACAAACATTGATCAGCTGCCCAGTACAACTAAAGCCTGACCCACTAGTCACTGTGTAACTCTACTGATGACAGTTTAGGTTGACGATGTTGCTCAAAGGTAAGATAGGGTAGTTGTAATTAACAAGTAATAAATGAAAAGTTTAAAAAGATCAAATAAAATTGTATTCATCTATTTTTTTTTCTTTTTACAAATTTACATGTTTCATGTTTTAAATTAACATTAAAAAGCAACAATTACCACCTTGTGGTTGTAAGCCTCCATGAACCGGTCAAGTTGCAGTCACAACCTCCATCTACCTTTTTTTGCAGCAAATATGATGTCATAGCTGACCTTTGACCTTTTGGATGTAAAATATCATCACTTTACAATTTTATCCTATTATTCATTTGTGTGAAATTTGATCTCAATTAGCATATGAATTCTTGAGTTATGGTAAAAAATATGTTGTGTCAGTTCAACAAGACTGGAGTTCCCTCCCTTCCTGATATATATCCTCACAAGAATCAGACGGAAAAAAGGCCACAGTAGCCTTTGATCCCTAAACCTAGCTGTGAACATTTGAGCCGAATTTGAAGAAATTCCCTCAAGGGGGTTCCTGACATATCGACTCTAGCCGTAGCCAGCGCAGAGGCATAAAAATGTTTTACTTTCTACTAATTACTTGCTTTTGAATGTCATATAGTCATTTTATGCCAGGGTTTCACAATAAATAAAATTGCGTTTTAAAGATCAGAAGAATTTTCTGTGATTTGATTCTTATGTACAGCACATATTAGGAATTTACCAAACAACTTGATAGGCAATTTTTCAAACTGGTATAACCAACAATGGTTATAAGCAGACATTGGAAGTTACACAGATAACATTTGTTTGTGCAGAATACTCTGATTCCACATAAGAGAGTAGGTTGTACTGCAAGTAATCATTTAGAAATTATTAATAGCAGATGAAGACAACTGTTTCAAACCTGTAATATGATACACAGAGTTGAATCCAATCCCAAACCGTCCCACTTTCAAAGGATCCTCTCTCTTCCTGCTCCTCGCAATCTCCTGAATCCCATTCCAGTCTTCCACAGTGAAAATAGCATCATTGTAGACATACAGTGCTGATGCTGCAATCAGATCAGAACAAATAAGTTAAAACAATACAAAAATGCATATTCGGCAAATGTACAATAATTTAGTAAAGGCAATAATGCATTATTTTAATAAGTTGCTTTTTTCCCTGTTCTTTGATGACAGGGAGGTCAGAGCAGAGCATCAACTACAGAGCAGCTGCTTCATGACACTTAAGCTGGACAGAAACCTGCCAACACAAAAGCTTGAACGTATGCTCACCATTCAAAGCACGGTGTTACTGGGTTATCCTGCTGTGCTAAAAGAGTCACTGTCTACTAACCTTGATGCTGTGCCATGTCAGGTGACCACAGCGACTCCACTCCATACTCTGTCTCATCATACATGAACTTGACTTCTGTGGCTCCAGCATCCTCAGCATTTTGAATCAACTCCTTCAAAATAAAGGCAAATACTTGCATTCATGAAGATAGGGCTTTTACAGTGAAAGTACACAATAATGTTAGTTTATCCAGAAAGCTTCACAGTGAAATGAGAGCATTATTAGAAGGGATGGCCCAAGTGATACCTCAACTCTTTACACACGCAATGTTGCTACCATGTAGGGTAATAGCTGGTGCCAGTAATTACAGCCAAAATAAAACGATTTTCTTTGTTTTTGAACAAGCTTGAGATACTTTCTAATTTCAAATCCCATGACACTGTATCTGTGTTATTGCCTGAACGTAGCCCTCCCGAGATTACTACCAAATTAATCTGCGTCTCTTTGGTGAGCTCACATAAAACAAAACAGGACGAAAGCTATACCACATTTTTCCTGTTTGTGCTTATTATACTAATTAGCCTGAGAATCTTTAGAATAGAAGCCAAGTTATCTGTAACTATATTCCACCAGTGTGGGGTTAAATAGGTGAATCCATAAATTAATTTTGTTATAATACTGACCTTATATGGCAAATAAAAAGACATTAATCATGAATTAACTTTTTGGGTTACCTTCAGAATCTGTCCACCTTCGGGATATCTCCTCAGGATATCTTTCAAGAATTCGACTAGTGGTGGTGTAGTTTGTCCAAACCTCCCTGCAAAAGCAGAGACAGGTAAGCTTCATTGTTGTAAGAGCTGGTTTATTGCAGAGATGCAGTGATTTTATTCATACCTCCCCCTTTAAGGCCTCCTCCCTCCAATGTGATAGATACTTCTGGGATTCCTAGGGGCACCAGGGTCCCGATCTGCACACTGTCATCCAGCTAGAATGGGTTGATAAGGAGAAAGAGCATTTGAGAGAAAAGCTTATATGGAAAAACTATATAGAAATCTCCTCAAATAACAACATAAATCAAGTACAGTTAATTAAAAAAAGAACTGGTTTTAAGAGACAATAAATAAGTTCATGTGAAGAAAATGCTGTGAATTTTGTGTTTTATTACTCACTGCACACTCATATAAGCTATTAACAAACTTGTAGTTACGCGGCCGTAAAGATTCATGTATCATCACTTTCTCTACCCAGCTACCATTAAATATTTTGGGCAGTGTAACTGCAAACATTATTGTGATCGACAGTCTTTTCTTGGTGCATCTTACAGAATCGATGTAGAGGGGAGTCGGCACAGGGCCTGATACTGCTGCTGTATGAGGCTTTTCAAGGTGACACTGTGACCCACTGCACACAGCAGTCTTTGCACATCAGCACGCTATCTGGCAAACCTTCAGCCATCTTCCTCATCACGATCACTGCACAGTGCAATTATCGCCGGAAAATTCAAGATTAAGAAGTTTATGTCTTATTAATATTCAATATGGGAGAATAGAAAGGGCTTATACAGGAAATATACAGTTTTATATATATATATACAGTGATAGAGTTCATCACACTGAAGAGTGTGACGCAGTGTGGTTTCGAGTGTGGATACCCAAATCAGGATACCAAAATCAGACAAAAAATGTGGAAATTATATCAGGGTTTAATTTTTTACACTGCACATGCCTTTAATTTGGGAAAACATCAGGCTCGGGTCTGGTTCAGACTCAAAAAACAGAAGGGTAATGCCTGTCTAAGGCAAGCTTGGAGTTGTTTTAAGTTTAAGCTGCACTTAAGATCCTTCTAATAAACTGTGTTTTTCTCCTAACAAGAATGTATGTGCAGCAGTACGATCGCTTGAAGTATTTTTCCTCAACTTGGCTTCTAGGCTGAATGTTTTACTGCATTTGAGGGCACCCACCAATGGACTCTGGTTTTCAATGAATCATGCTTGTGAAACTCACAGAGAAGCAAAACTTGCCTCTCAGTTTCTCCTAAAAAGCATACCACTCCTCTGCTACAGTGTCTGGCTCAGTGCCTCATCCATCAGACTGCTGCACAGTAACATTGCATCAGGCATTACAGGAATACAATGTGAAATCTAAAATAACATTTAAGAGGAACAAAGGGAAATCTGTGTCTTCATTTTTTACAGGAAACATTTCACATTACAACACTCAATACAGAATTTAAGACTTAAATGTGCTATTCATTTGTAGGTGTAGCTTGCAGCTATTTTTTGCATATGAGATCAGGGGACTGCCAAGCACTGACCACCTGGTGCTGTCCATCAGCTAAGCCCCAAGTCATGGGGTCAACTCCAGTCATGTTAGCCCATACATTGACACAGTCACTGACACAGCCATCACAAACTACCAAACAAGAATCCTACACACCTACAGCACATTCATCTGCCATAAAACAACCAATTTATTGGGTCAACTTGGAACTTAAACTGCTACTGATGCATCTATTTGGTCCAAAATATGTTAATCAAATGACAGATAATCAGCACCTTAATTTATCTAACTAAAGTCCCTCAGTAAACTATAGAATTGTTTAATACAGTGTGTTTATGAAGTGCCTTTCATGTTGTCCAGTGAGAGTCAGAATGTTAAACTGCACACATCCTTAGCTGATATTGGATTATGCTGCATGGGTGGGCGGGTAGGTTGGCGGGTAGGTCGCTAGGTAAGTAGGATCATAGCCCTAAACTAATTTGCCATAAGATCAAAAAAAGATTTAACTAATTCCTCATAAAGATGACAAAATTATACCTAGAAGGGAGGCTCACAGTACTTCTAACAGTGAAGGCACTGTTATCAGTTTAAGTGAATGTCACCATTGACATTATTCATCCTGCAGTTATGGGTCATTAAAACAAGCTTCCTCTCTGCTTCTGCTGCTGTGGCAATTATCCACCCTCAAATTAAGAAACCTCACTTGTTCTTGTGACAGAACCACTCACAGAACAACAGACAAACAAGTAGAAATAAACTAAACTAAACTAAAAATGAACCCAACAAGTATTCAACACTGAGATAACCAAGAAAAACACACTGAATATTATGTTTATAATAGACAGTAAAAATAATAAACCTGTGCAATACAACAGATAAACAAATATAAGAATTTAGAGGATTTACCCAGAACTGGCTTTTATAAGATCCTTAAAATATGTAAGTGTTTAACAGAAAGAGTACATAGTCATATTCAAACCAGGTTTCCTGAGTTTTGAAACTGTTTTGAACAAGATAGGTTCAGTTATGAAATTTTAACAGCAATTTACTTTTTCTAAGATCTAATTCCAGTAGCTAGAGTGCCTGTCCCGTACATGAGAATCCAAAGTGACACACAGTAGTCACACAGTATGAACACAATGAACAGATGAAACATATTTGCTGTTTCTAGGTCATCAGCATCTGAGGTATGCAAGTCTTACCTAGACAATCTTTACATTTTGTATATTTCAATCCTACTTTTACCCTGCTGTTACAAACAAACAAACAAACAAACACTCACCACTCTCCCATTGTGGGTCAGTCGCTGCTCTTTAACCGGGAGATTTGTCTCCTCGTAGAGCAACTGTTTGACCTCTTGAACAGATGTGAGGGGGGAGACCTGGTAGGACCTCAGGCCAATGCACTCATGACGGACTGTCACCCATGGCAACCTAAGAAGTACAGACACAAATGGGTTTAAGGTTGTACAACAAATTAAACTATTATGATTAACATGTCCTCATAATTGTTGAAGACTTTTGTCTATACTTCTGATAATTAGTTATGACTTCTTTAACATATAGCTATATATTTAAAGGATTTAGGTTGACATAATATATATATATATATATAGGTTGACAGTGTATATATATATATATATATATATATATATATATGTCAACCTAAATCCTTTACTTTCCCTTGTGGAACATTCCTCTAAAAGTGTACTGACAAGCGACATAGTTGCTGTGATTTAATAGGTATCACAAGTCCTGCTTAAATTGATTATTGATCAAGGATTAGGTTGAGGAGAAACATGAGAATGGACAACTCACTAGGTCCATCTGTTAATGGTCCATTAGTAGCAGTTAGTCATCTTTATTAATGTCTAGTTTGATTTTCAGTATACTCTGTATAAAGCCTTTAGCCTTACTTCACTGAAGTGCTGCAAACAATCTATCAATCAATCAAACAAATGTTATTTTTTCACGACCTGAATTCACAAATCACAATTTACCTCATAGGGCTTAAGAGCAATCGATGTCATGTGTTACAGAGCACATCAATGGGTGCATAATGCAGGGTAATGCACTATCCTTAAAATGTAAAACAAAAAACCCTTGAAGATGTTGTAACAGTTATCAAAGACTAGTTCATTGATCCCTTCCTCGAGAGAGATGTGCTGTTTCCCATCAGTGGATTGACCATCTCAGTCATTTTGTTGCTGGTTAGCTCTTAGTCATTCCATTACTACCGCACTCTAGAAATGGACTGCACTGCTATTTAAGGGAACGACATATGTGTTTAACTTATGTAAGGCAAACCTATAAGTTGCATGTCAGCGCCTAGCAGCAATAAAGCAAAACATCCCTGCTTATTCAGCATCAGAGGACTGCATGCAGCCTGCGTCCACAGTGGTGCAGTCAGTGGGGCTGGGGTGGGTGTGACAGCCTGCACAGGATGGTTTGAAAAGCCAAAGCCCCTCAGACCACATTAAGCCAAGTCCAGGACAATACATGACAATGCAATATCCAGAATGGTAAATGCTGTTGTCCCTGTTTCCTCCCTGTAGTGCGGCTGATCATCACAGTGCTGCAGGGCCGGTTGGGCCTATGAGCTGCTAACACTCACAATGCTGCAGGGTTTTATTTCAAAGCACACATGAAACTCACCACGGGTCTGGACAGGTGGCCATTTCGTTGCGATTATGTGACCCAGAACAGGCACATGTCACCGGACTATCTCTGGCATCGGGCGCAGGGATACTCCATCCGGAAAACGGCTGTGGCGAAACAAGAAAACCGTTACTTACATAAAAAGAACCCACCCGTCTACTCAGTATAACTGTGTAGTAAACACATACACACCCTTGTGTAAAAGACACATAATGACACATTAAACCAACGTGTTGGAATGGGAGGTTTGTTCAGCCTCGCTAGGAGCGTTTATCCCGACAAACCCCACTCACTCGAGTCGGTCCTGTGCGCTCCGTTAGCGGTCCCCTCACGAAGACGACTCATTTCACCACAGGTTATTGTTCCCGGTAACAACAACAACAACAATGGCGAGTGACACGACTGTTTCGATCCAACAACATCCCGTCTCCTTCAAAGGCGATGTTCTAAGAATAATGAATTACACAGAGAGCTGCGGCTGAGGACACGGAGCGAGAGGGTTCACTCCCCCGGTCACTTCCGCGTCGTCTTAAAACCGCACAGCACTCTCAGTTTACTGTTGTCCAGGAGGGTTCACCACTGAAACTAAGGAAGATATGTTCTCTTTAAGAGGCTTAATTCGTGTTTTACAACCCTCTGCCATTGCTGCAATAATAATAATATGGACCGTGAGGAAGGATTGGCCTTTTTTTTGTGCATGCGTAGTGGATCATTTGTAGTATCAATCACAGATTCTTGGATAATTTGGCTAGCTGTATGTTAATGCTGTAGTGATATCTCCACACTAATGTGCACATGGGTCTATCTATAGGTCTGTGCCATCTTTTGGGTTAGGAGAGGGGTTTGAGGTTAGAGAAATGGGTTGATTCAATACCTCACCCTGACATCCACAGACTGACCTCATGATCAAACTAACTCCTGTAGCTTTTTTTGATGAACAGGTGACTGGTGTGAGATCAGGTTCACACTTTGCAAATAGCACTGCACTTTACAGCAGGATTTATACAGGGAAGTGCTATTGTTGCTTTTTGATATCATAGGCACATTAGACAATGATGTCAGGCAGGCTCCAAAGTTGTTGTCATTGTTTACAAGTTCTACGCACGCCTGTCAAATGTTGTAATCGCACGAAGAAGCTGTGCACTTGCAATCTTTGTTAAAATAAATGTTAAAATAAACGTTATTAATAATCTAGGCGGTTTTATTTTTACTACATGTTATGGAAATGTGCCACCTTTCTCTTAATCTGTACCCCAGCCTATCCCCCTCTAGACCCCTGCTGTTAAAGTCACACTGGTCTACAGAGACTGAAAAATCACAGACCTCTCATTCTGTCCATTTCTATGGGCCCAGTGTTCCGGAAGTAAAGCTATCGATATTTTTTCATTAACAATGATAGGTCAGTGGCAGCTTGAGCACTTCCAATGGCATCAAACCATCAGTTTAGACAATAAGCATCTCTACTGAAAAGGTCAGATTGAATATATTCATTATTATTAGTACAGTAATTATTATTAGTAGTAGTTATGTTTTTATCCAATTTTATTGACTCCTTTTTTTTATGTTTAATTGTTATTTTATCATACGTAGTCATTGTCAGAATTTTGTATTTGCTTTGTCTATTCTTAGTCCCTTTAAATTGCACTAACCTATATGAAAGGTGCAACACAAATAAAGTTTGATTGGTTAATTAACATGATTTGATTCTTATGACCAATTGAGGGCAGAAGAACTCCAAGCTAAAACAAATCCATACTGTTGATCAGCGATATGAATATTGACTGAAGCTGGAATTCAACATACATGGAGCAGCATTAACTCAATGTCATCTTCACGCTTCTTTTAAATCTTTCCTTATTTCCTTTATTTTCTCCACCAACCCCTGAGATAAATATAAAGGCTGCATGGCTCTTAAATAACGTTTGTTTAATAAATGGTGTGAATTGTTCTGATTGGCCCATGACAGCTAGTAATTAACTAGTAACTATAAGTAATGGCTTATATGAAAATCACACCCATACAAAAGATACAATACAAAACATACAATTTAAAATATTACAGGTTGGTATTTCATAGAAAACTGCACTTGTCATGATGGTGCCCAGGTGTATTTGACCATATGTGTATTCTAAAGAAACATACACATACATCAACAATGTACCAATGTGAATAGGTACTTTATATCAGTGCATGTGACACTGCAGGTTTTAAATCTGATCGGAGCCCGAGTGATTTATGGCATTGCATTCTGGGACGTGTAGTCGACAAACCAAAAACTGATCAGACGCCAGAGCACTGCAGTCAGAGATGCGCACATCAGGTTAGGATACAGGAACCAGCGATATTAAAGGCCTGTCCACGTCCAGATGATCAGGTTTTTTAAAGCCTATTCGGTCTGTGGTTAGAGCCCAGCAGCGGACTCAGATTAAAACCTTTGATACTGCAGCACACAGGCCTCATCAGAAACTGTCTGCTGTTCTTACACAACCTGCTCTGACTATAACCTGACACCTAACCTCTCTGATCACACCTCTGGTCCTTCAGCTCTGTAACATCCCTTTCACAACATTGTGCTGTGTGGTGCAGTGATTTGTGACAACACGTCGAAAAGTGACATCATCCCCGCGGCCCTTAAAACATAATGTGAACCCGCTGTCAGAGGCATCGTCATGGGATGGAAAACACATCCTGTGCACCAGCCTCTGCAGGATAACAGCAGGTCTGACTGTTATCAAAATATCAATACAATAAGACCCAGAAGTTGTATGTGACAATACGACAAACTTGACAGAGTATTAAGATTTAATTTCTTCTATAAATAAAGGAAAAGTGCAGTACTCTATAAAATTAAAACATTGTCAATGCTTAAATAGTCTACATTTCTATATACCGCCTCATTTACTGCCGCATTGAAGAGAGCGAGAGAGAGAGAGAGAGAGGTGTACTCACATTGGGAGAGCATCATGCTGGCAGCAGCAGCCTCAGTGCAGCTCCTCTGTCCTCTGCACCGCAGGGCAGCGCACAACGTCCTTCAAATGGAAACATACATAGCATAGTATCCCACTGGAAGACTTCAGTGATGTTGTGATTCTCATGAAATCGACCATAAGATGAGATAACTCAGGGTCGTGGACACCTCCGGACAGTTTACTGCAGCTTTTAACGCATGCGCGTCTCTTAAAGCCACAGCTGCTGAGTGAAGACCTGATGGGACACGCCACACCAGGAAATAGAGGCTGGACAAAAGGGTATAGAATAGAATAGAATAGAATATAATAGAATAGAATCTACTGAAGTTTTTATAAATAAGGAATGTTATTATGATGTTGCAATACAAATGTGATATAATACCAATATAAAACCAATAATCAATAATCAATAATCAATAACAAATAATCAATAATAAATCATCATTAGTCAATAATACATTTTTAATAATCAAGTAATCAGTGCAACAAAACTTACACCTGCTTTCATACAGTAAAAGGTGGGGTTGCTTTGCTTGTGTTGCTGTTAATAATCAATTACCAATAATCAATAATAAATTATCAATCATCATAAATCAATAGTTAATTAATCAGTGCATCAAAACCAACACCTGCTTTCATACAGTTAAAGGTGAATGACCCAACTTGCTCTAGAAAACACAAACCCTCAGTTGTGCACTAACAAAGAGCTACAATTAAACCATGACAGCATTAGACCAGTAGAGGGAGACAGCAATCTGTGATATTTTCCTTTCCAGTCTGTGTCTAAGGGAGAAGTGATGGGTGTAGTATCGTCCACTCACAGCTAGATGTCTCATATCACTGGTCACCTGTCTACAGATTTAACCTAAACACAATGTATACATACAAACACTATCAGGACATACAGTAGTCGAATGTATCTATCATAACCTCAGCTGCATGAAACTAATCTACATGATTTCATAACAAAGAACACAACTCATAAAGGTGATGAACATTTTATGACACTATAAAGTCATAATAATAGGTGTTCTCTGTTGCAAGCTGTATCAAATACATGAAACCATTGAAGCATTAATATTTCACAACAGGTTCTGTAACAGCTAATTACATTTACAAAGTAGTAACTGATTTCCTGGAATTTATATACAACATGTCCTGACATGTACAATAATTGGCCACTTTTGCTGCAGAGCTGAACTTTTGTCCTCTGTGTCTTTGCCTCGGTTCAGACACACTCTAAACTTTGTATTTGCTAGAAGTGGATGTTATCATGTAGATTTTGTGTTAATGTGGCCTTTGTCAAATTAGTTGTGAGGCTGCTTCATTTGTTGAAAAATCTGCAGTCGTATAAGCAAATATTTTAGGAAAATGTAGAGAAATGTAGACTTTGTCATGAACTAAATGGTTTAAATAGACTCTGGGTATAGGTCAACTCTCCATAAAGATAATAACTGTGGCTGCTTCTTATACATTTAGATTATGAAATATTTAATTAATATTTATAAAAGTGTGTTTTTTTATTGTTTGGGACTCAATTTGGTCCCAACATTTTTGCTAAAATGTAGAGGGAGACAGTGACTGTATAACTTTAATAAAACAAAAGTCACAAGCTAAACTGTTTGTATGAATATGACTGATGTGTCTTTTCTCCACCATGCAGACAAAATCAGTGACTTGACATTGAACCCTGCTCCTCTCGGCAGATGGGTTAACAAGTCATCTAAACTCCTGCCAATCCCGGAGCGGCACACTTGTGTCATGTCATCTGGAGCTCATAGAGATGAACGCATCCAAATCATTTCAATGTCGACGGCCTCCAAATAGACAGTGAGCAGCAGACAGTAGATTAGCTTTAGATGTCATAGAGGGAGTGTCACCTTTCAAAAGAACAAAACGGTTTCAGGTCACTTTACAAGAGGGATTAACATCCAATTATTCAGGAAATATCTTATTAAACTTTACAGTGTTGACTACAGGGACCATGTTAGTGACCAGTGGAGGACCCTGGGCCACACACACACACACACACACAGAGAGAGAGAGAGAGAGAGAGAGAGAGAGAGAGAGAGAGAGAGAGAGTGTTAAGAAAAGTTTCCGTGGGGGGGCGGGGGTCTCTGATGTAAGCAGGCTGATCACAGATCAGATGAAGGCTCTTCTGATCCATAAACCCTAACCCCAGAACCCCCCCCCCCCCCCCCACCCACCTCACCCCCTCCTCTCTCTCCCTCTCTGTCTTTGATGTTGGGGTTGAGTTAGTGCTCGGTCTGCTGCTCTCTCTAGCTTTGTGTGCGTGTGTGTGTGTGTGTGTGTGTGTGTGTATGGTGTATGAGAGCTGGGGCGTCTCTCTCTCTCTCTCTCTCTCTCTCTCTCTCTCTCTGTGTGTGTGTGTGTGTGTGTTGTGCTGTCAGCTCTCTCTCTCTCTCTCTCTCTCTCTCTCTCTCTCTCTCTGTCAGCTCTCTCTCTCTGTCTCTCTCTCTCTCTGTCTCTCTCTCTCTCTGTCTCTCTCTCTCTGTCTCTCTGTCTCTCTCTCTCTCTCTGTCTGTCTGTCTCTCTCACACACACGGTGATCTGCAGACCGGTGGGTAACACACCACCTCACCTCTTGCTCGCCGGTCTGCTTTCGACTCTGGAACCAACACAACCAATACTTTGATTAAGCGGGTCGTTGTTTTACAGGTAAGAAGTAACTCTTCATTGCTTTTAGACGTGAACAGTTTCTGCACTTTAACGACAGAGAGTATTTCGCTTTATCTCGGATACAGTGACACACGAGAACAGCAAACCTCCCGCCCATAGATGAATATTATTAAGTATTATGATTAAATACAGCCTTTACTGACGATGCGAGTTCTTTTAGCAACGAGTTCCAGCCACAGATTGTCGCTTTGCGCGTAGCAACGAGAAGTCACAATATAACGCGTTTTTAACATATACAACTAAAGTGTGTGGGAGCTGTGAGAGATTCATTCTGAGGAGCTTTAATCAGAGAGCATCAATTAAATCTGCGCCTGGTTATTTTAAATCTGTGCTTCACAACCTACCCCTGCTTTAGTACAGTTAAAGGTGAGGTTACTCTTGTGTTGGTGTTAATAATCAATAATGAAAAGTTAATTAATCTGTGCTTGACAACCTACACCTGCTTTCATGCAGTTAAAGGTGAGGTTGCTTTACTTGTGTTGCTGTTAATAATCTATAATTTAAAATTCAGTGACCTTTTTTATAGGTTATGGAGTGTATATTAAATTATAAACAAAGTAATCATATTATTAAGATCTTAAGTCTTTTATTGTTGCTTCCTTTTTTCCAGCCACAAGTGGCCCATCAACATGGTGTGGATGCTTCAACACACCCTCACACTTTTACTAAC
This sequence comes from Hippoglossus hippoglossus, assembly GCF_009819705.1. Lineage (NCBI taxonomy): Eukaryota > Metazoa > Chordata > Actinopteri > Pleuronectiformes > Pleuronectidae > Hippoglossus > Hippoglossus hippoglossus. Next base: position 21,750,044 of record NC_047163.1, on the reverse strand, counting down.
TGTGCAGGTCATATACTCAACTCTGGTAAGTGTTTCATTATATGGGGCATTTTGAGGCATATCTAGTTTTAGATTTTTTTCCGCAAACCTTTTCTGAACCTGTGTTGTGTTCACAATGGGTGTATAGACTGTCTGTTGAGGTGTTGTTCAAGGGAATGGTAAATAAAAGGTCTGTATTTTTATATCAATCAATCAAATTTAAATCACAGTCCATTCCTAGATATTCACAATCACAATTTGTCACAATTTATCTCAAAAGTTTCATCTTAACTCATCCCATCTCAGATTTGTTGTCAAGAATAATCCAGTTTTTTTTTTAGATAGATTACTGTATGATGCATATATAGGTCTGGACTGAGTCTGCTTTTATCTGATGTGAATAAAAAGAATGATGAAATGCAGGAATCTCTAACTTCCACCAAACGACTGTGTCCCGCTCAGATTCCTGTGAGGGCCGAGGAGGAGACCAGAGAGTGCAGAGAACAGGAGTACAAGGACCAGTTTGGAAACTGTAAACCCTGCAAGCAGTGTGATGCAGGACAGGAGCTTTCAAAGGTTTGAATTATTCAGTCTTTTTTAATAACCTCATCTGTATGAACTGAAACTTTTGTTCGAAGCAGTTTTGTTTAAAGTGCTGTGTTCAAACAAGAGCATTTTCAACAGAGCCACTAAGGAAAATGTTGTCACTAGTTTATTTATTCTAAAAGGAAAGTATGGTAACACAAGGGATCAATTACAGGCCAGTTTAATCAACTTCCTTAAGCTAAAAACAGATGGTTTATGCTTGTGGTAAAAAGTATGAAAGAGTTCATGAACATATTGGACATCAGTGTTTATAAAAGTGTATCTTATCCAGTGAGCCAACATTATTTATCACTTCCTCTCTTTCATGCACAGAGCGGCCAGGCTGTTTGTAGAGCACCGACACTTCTTTAATCAGTCACACCCATACTTTTGACCTTCTAGAGCTGAATGGCTCCCATTGTTTTTCCCCGTTGCACCCTGTCCAACTTATTGTCTTCGCTGTTTGTAGTTACAGCCATGCCTAAGCTTGCTGCTCCCTCTGCGGGGAAAACCATCTTTCTCACCACCTTGGCCACAGGTTTTTGTGTGCTTTGTACAAACAGGCCTCTAGATTGTCAGTTAAGGTTGGTAAGCAAAGGCCTTCCTCTCTTTTACCCGGGTTGACAAACACAAAAACACCCCATTTAAATTGATGATGGTCGACTAAATATTAGAAACATCTGTATAGTGCAATACAGTTCCACAGTGACTGAAGCGGCCATGTGAATAAATCAAAACATCTCTGAAACTAAAAGGTGTACCTAATAAACTGGACGTGAATATATCTGGTCTATACTAATATATTAAACATGTTTTTTGGGCCTTAAAACAAGCTCCAGACATAGATTCTGACCCAATAAATTTCACTTAATTTTATCTTACTATGAGGGATGTCTTTGTATCAGAAACATAATGGCAGCCTTAAAGAATATCCTGCAGATTGACTTTATGTGGGTTTAAACGACACTACATGTTTTAGTGCTGGTAAAAAAAAGTCTGTATCACTCTTGACATCTGTTGAACACATGCATTTAAGCCCAGTTGCCTTTAATCTCTGTGCACACAGACATGCACTCTGTGGTTGGTAATACGCTTCAGTAGTCCTCGTGTTTCTCTGCCAGCCCAACAGGCATGAATGCTGCTCGCCACCCTGGGGTCCTGGTTAATAATTGGCTGCCTCATTCTTTCTCTGAAGGTAGCGGGATACCGGCTCACAGTGGAGTCCTGGGCCTGCACTCAGAGAAAGATTCCCAGAGAAACAACTTCTGATCCGAGCTCTGTGTAACCAAGACAATCTATCTATATTCAGGAAGGCAGGGCTGAGGGTTGGAAGGGAAGCAGACTTTTGGAGTCCCTCTGTGCAGCTGCCATAGAGATCCCAGAGGAATGTGTCCCAGTTTGCCTCTGGAAGCCTCTCTGAGGCGGACGGACAAACATCAATTAGCCCCTCCAAACTTACTGTAGCTAAAAGAACCACCCACACAGAGGGACCATTAAAACCAGTTCTTCTTTCTAACACAAACATATCTCACTCTAGGTTTCATTCATAGTAAGTTCCTCCGTCTCGGCTTGTGTCAAGCATGAAGGATAAGTAGTGAATTGCTTTCCAGAGCAGGCTGGAAAACTGCCAGCGACAAAAAAAGGCTGGAACACAACTTTAATGTGTCAACATCTTGTAGTATGTAGCAAGAGTGTAACATTTCCTTCAGCCACACTCCCAGGGCAAAGGACAGAGCGATGGATGGTGCTGCAGCCAAAAAGAGAAACACAGTTATGAGGAGTGCATTAGCAGCACAGGATAAAAATCACAGTGGTCAGTTATTCTTGTGTCTTAAGAAGCCAAACACGAAAGTGTAATAGCGTGAGGGAAACAAAGGGAGTGGAAGTGTGTTTTGTCCCCGTTAAAACGCCGCTTTAACCAACTCCCACTGTTTCATTCCCAGATCAGATGATTGGCTGCCCTCCTTGTGATTCCCCTCTGATCTCAGAAATATCTCTGCGTCTGAACTTGCTTCGGGTCTCAGCCAGCCCGACCCCTCTCTCCGCTCCGCACGGCTGTTTTGGTTGGCAGTCTCACCCGAACTAGATCAGGAGATGGGACAGGGAAAGGGAATTTTATCCATTTGCTTTTTTTGAATGGCTCTGAGGTGAAACCACCTAAAAGTTAAATATAACTTTGCTCTTTTCTGATGATTTTCATTGACATTTTTAAATGATATTTAATTTGATAGAAGTTTTTCTTGACAGGTTTATTATTTGCATACATCCCTGGTAGTTTTCTCCCAAATGCATTGCTTTATCTCTACATTTGCATAGTTTATAAACTATACCTGCAGAGATACATAAAGATATGGTCTCTTAGCTACCAGCCGGTGCATCATAGAGAATTAATTTGGCTCAGTCAGTTTGTGCTTGTTTTGTAGTATTTTTTGCCACTATTGTACCATGTACACACCCTGAAAATATGATCTTTTCAAGGAGAATTAACAGATTGACTATGTATTCTTTCATTGATGCTGGCAATTTACAATTGAGAAAGGCTTTTACATTTTGTATAATAATAATAATAACACTCACCTTTTCATATTGACCTCAACACGACAGATTACCACAGAGTAATGTCTTTCTTTTTGCTGCTTAACTAGTCTCAGTGAGCTTTGTTAGTGGAGATAAAAGAAGAAAGGGAGCATTCCTTGATGTTCTGTGTGGCCTGGATCAGAGGGGCAGAAGTTGGCTTCACGTTCCTTTTGTTTCAGTGCTCTGACCTGCTCATGTTTACGTGGCATTAGCTCCCATCTTGCCATGTGATGCCCCACAGACAAAGCTTGTGCCAGTCCTGGGCTGAGTGAGGACAAACCATCACTGGGCCTCTTCTTCCTTCATATGGAAGTGGGCCACAGAATCAATGTGAGGTAGCTTGCGGTGGCACTTTCTGGAGGACCAGTTTAGTTTTAGGGTTCCTGCCTTTCCTGTCCCAGTCTGAGATTCTTTTTCTCGAGAAAGGCAAGATCATGGTTTGCAACAGATGGGGCGTCCGAATCCTCTTTATTCTGCCTTTCCCCATTTAATCACTCATCAGCCACCCCCCCCCCCCCCTCTGTTTCTCACTCCCCCCCCACCTCCACTGTTCACTACCCTGCCCTGCTGAAGAGCAAGGCCTAATATGGAGACTTCATAACAACAGCTGCAAAAGTCCAGCCCTAGATGGTCCACCTCGGGCCCGGCTTGGCCCAAGGGTTCAGTGTCAGGCTCACATGTGTTTGGCTGGAAGCACTGAATTCCTCATCTTCCAGCCTGACTGTACGGTGCCATCACACGATCACATCTTTGCCTCTAACTTCCCTTTTAATTTCTTGCCAGCCAGCCTGCTTCCCCAAACCCAACCCCATACCAGACTCTTGTGCCCACATTCCACTGGGACTGCATGCCCGGGCAGTGAAATGGGACACGGGTGAGGAGAGAATGAGAAGAGAGAAGCCCTGTTTGAAGCTGACCTTCACATTAATGATATATGAGCAACCCCCGACCCCCTTCCTTGTCTATCGTTCCGGCTTTGGATTGCAGTGTGGCAACACTGGATAACAGGAGGGCAGCTGCTCTGGAGCTGATAGTGAATGATCAATGTATGATGTCATGCCTGCAGGGTCTTTTCACTGTGGTGTACAGTAATATCAGATGTCAAATAAATGTCACTTTGTGGTTGAGGTCACCAACGTAATTTAGGGGATGTGAAGGTGACAAAGATCAGAAAAGAGACAACATAAGACAAAACTTTGGGAAATGGTCATGAGCAGCTGGAGTGATACTTAGAATTAACTACATTAAAAAACTTGTTAATAAGTGCTGATATTGGGTCACCAAAATGTTTGATATTTCTTTTAAACTTTGCCAGACTATGTTTCTTTAATTATAGTTGCTGTACAGAAATGTTAAATATGTCAAAAGGTTAATTTGACTCAGAAATGTGTGAAAAACCAAAAACAATATACACACTTGAACTTCTATCTTTATTCCTAGTCAAATTGGTCTCACTTTTCATGTCCTCCTTAAAAAACATCTCAAAATTTAGATTTTGCTTGGTTCGGTTGGACAATTTCTCAAAAGGTGGTTTCACATTAGATCACTCACACACTAGTCAGAAGCTGTGGTTTTAAAGTGCACTTTCAAGTGTTGAACACAAAAGAGTATTCATCGTATTTTCTCCATATACCTTCCTATAATCCTTGCCCCTTCCCTAAGTGTTTCCTTTGCTTGCTGGCCTCTCCATCAATGGGACACTCACTGAGTCTGCTTGGAGAGAGTCACACAAAAACACAGCAATAAACTTGCAATAATACAACAGTGGGTGTCCTCCAGGGCCTTTATTATTCAAATGCCAGGCCTTTCTAGGTCTTGCAGCGGAAGGGCGCTCATTCATACTGAGAGAGTCAGGGAGATTATTGCCAGTGTAAGATGGACTCTCCAAAGAGGCAGGCCATTGTTCTGCTCTGATCCTGTGAGCCAATATCATTCTTTAATTCCAGACCCCCGGTAGTCCACATCCAAGCCCTCTTTTCACCAGCTGCACATCATCCCAAATCACCAACCTTCTTACCCGGTGTATTTCTCCTGTTAATCCCCCCAGGAATGTGGCTTTGGTTATGGAGAGGATGCCCGGTGTGTGCCCTGCCGGAGCAGCCGCTTCAAAGAGGACCGGAGCCTGCAGAAGTGCAAGCCCTGCTTGGACTGTGGATTCATCAACCGCTTCCAGAAGGGCAACTGCTCCACAACCAGCAACGCAGTGTGTGGCGACTGTCTGCCGGGGTGAGAGGAGAGACGCACCCCCACCACAACCTCATGTTATTTATAAAATGTATTCATCTTAAAAGATTATTTTGATGAAGAAGACAAACATGTCACAACACACACAAGTATCAGAAGTTGTGCACATCTGATGCTCCTATGTTCACAGCAGCTTTGAAGGTTAAAACATGTTATTTTGTTTCTTCAACAGATATTACAGGAAGACTAAATTAAGTGGTTTCCAGGACATGGAGTGTATACCCTGTGGGGACCCTCCACCTCCTTATGAGCCTCACTGTAAGCAACTTTCCTTTCTTTGACTTCTTCTAACAGTTGGCAGTCGACATCACTGGCTGCACGTTTTGTTGAATGGCCATGAATACGGGCTATTCATCCCAGCCCACAATACGTGATGTTTTATGAAGCAACAACAGGGATACTGTTTTCGAAAAGCAAATATGACCCGCTACAGCACACTATTGAACTCCTAGCCAAATGCTTCTAGAACCAAAACTCAAGCAGCAGTGCCACAACAAAGCCTGTACACACACAACATGACAGCACAAGGCCCTCGGAGTAATCAGAACCACTGCCTTTACAGGGTGGAGCGAGCCGCAGTTCATTCACTGAGCCAAGCAGCTATGCTATAAGTGCAAATAAACGCTTGGATTTATAAGCCGAGCAGTTCAAAAGCTGAAAAGGATACCACAAACATAATGGTGGATTTGCCAACACTGGATTACATTAGCTTCAACTATGTCACTCACTTTCAGCACTCAATTTGGATTAAATGAGCAAACTTCCTTGGACAAAACCTCCATTGATATTTTCAGACAAAACGTATCCCAGCACTGCTGCACTGTTCAACGTGGTTTTGTTTCAGCACCAGAGTAAACACGCCGGCGAGTATGCTGGTTCAAACAGCATTATTTATTGCCTTCTGTACAGATCCATTATGCTAAAAGGAGGCAGGAGGTGTGTTACAGTATGTTCACAAAGCAGTGCTCACATTCCAGGAGGCTACACATCCAATTAACTTCTCTCCTCCAGCCATTGTAAGTAGTTAAGCACAACCTTATGATTTCAGGTTTCCACATAAAACCAACAGGCGACTGAACTTATACCTTTGGTAATTGAGTGTGACTTCCTGATGGCAGAGGAGGCTGCAGCTGTTTCTGCAAAGGCTTATTTGGCAGCTTAAGCATCAGAGCGGACGCAGCCAGAGTTACCCCGTGTTAAATAAAGGGAGACAGCTCTGGCATCAGACAACAAAAAAAAAAGTTTGTTCAGTACTTGCTCACAAGTGGATCATGATTTCATTGGACCATCTTCTGTTTATTGTAGATTTTTTCCCCATATATTATATAGTTGCAAGCAGTATCCCTGTTTTTGTAATGAGTACTAGGCCTGGGACAACTGGCATCCCTCTGTCTGCTCATTTTTCCATCTGTGCAGCTTCCCCGTTTTGATACTGGAGGAGACCCTCGAAACAAAATGGCCATTGTGTCTGAGAACATAGTTGGTAGTTAGCCCGTACACAACTCTCAGTGGAGCATTTCCAAATGTTTGAAGGTCTTGCTCCCTCTCTCCAGTGTTATCTTGAGGAGAGTGGTGAAAACTTAAAGGGCAGATCATTCTAATAGGCCACACTGGCCCGGGGCAACGGTGCAGCTGTGCAGGGGAGGCAGTTGTAGTCTGGGGTAGACTGTAAATCTTCAACCACCCCTCCTTTCTCCTCCTCCCTTTTCCCCTTGTGGCTTTTTGGAGTGAAGTACAAACGAGATTGTGTTTTATGGATTCCTTTAGCCTCTATAATGTGTTTCATCTGCTGGGGTTTTTCACTATCATGGTAGATCTCAGAAGGCTGACTAGACCATACTAATACATACAGGCATGTAGCGATACATTCATACTCACAGGTAGGAAGAATACGACCTGCTCCGCGTAGCTTACCCCCATTATACACACATCCCATTATTACTGTTTCTAACCAGATTTACACCCCAGTTAGATGACTGTGTTATGTGTTAAAATGAAACATGATCCAACAAACCTCTTTTCCTCCTGATAACCTCAACTCTCCATCCTTTAATGTAAAGAAACCCCAGTACTGCCCCTGCTCACAGACTTCAAAGCTGCATACAGCTCTCACCATAGATGGCACAAAACATACATAAACAGTTACAGGAAATTGTCCTAAGTACAGCTGCCTGCCAGCATTTAAAACCAAAGCCTTTCAGTAATAATAATTATCAAATCCTCACAGCAATAATAATATTTGGTGTTAACACATTAGAAGAAGTGATAATTAAATTCTTCCACCTGAATGCTAGAAGAAGAAATTGATTCATGGTGAAAGATTTAAGAGAATAACAGAAGATAAGTTTCCCTTAGCTAAACTTATACATTTCATATTCTCTGTGAAATGGCATCAAATCAAATTGGCACCAAAAGCAGTGACATTTAAATGTATCTTAAACCAGAGCAAAGTGTATAGCAGTTGATTTTGTTTTTGACTGCACAGATGTCAAATGGTTTGGTCATGGTCTGAAGTAGTATAGTGTCTAAATAATAATAGATTGTATCATCAAGCAAAAACACAGTATTAGGAAGCACGTTTATGCTACTTCCAAACAACATTCTAATTTCTAGTAATAGTAATTCTAATTCTACACCAGTCTTAAACCTTAACATAGAAACTTCTTTTTATCCTATGCTATGGTAAATAGATGCACTTTTCAAGTTATGTCTTTTTTTATACTAACCAAACAAAAAATGTGTTCATGCCTTCATTCTATCTCATGTGATAATAATCCAAGGTTCTTGGTATAAATTTGTTGGTTTGAACCATTTAAAAAGTCTGCGCATGAAATAGAGAGCATCGTTTTTGTAGTTCTTAGCTTGAATACGATAAAGAGACATTTCTGTCATTCAGAGTTCAGGGTAAAACAGAGAAAGAATACTCTTAAAAGAGTCTGAAGAGAACAAAGTCAAAGATCCTTCGGAGGTGTAAATAGGTGCTTCTTTTATTTGGAGTATGTGGAGCTCCATAAAGTCAACAGATGGGGAGTCTGTGAAAGGCTGTGGTTTATTGGTCTGCCGTGTGTGAAGATAATATCAGCAGGTGAGCGCTCTTCAATGGGCCAGTGTTTATCTGTGTTTGCTGCAGCTACCGGGCCTCTGACAACAGACCGCCTTTGTGTTGTGGGATGCTCACCTCGGATGAGTTCAGATGGACCCTGACAATGGAGACCAAATATAAACACAACGGTTAGATATTACGGCTGTGGATCACTAATACAGCACAGCTACATAGTGATCACTGCTTTGACAGACTTAGATGAGAAATGCTAAATAATACAGTTTTAATGAGATCATTTTTTTTATACACAGCATTTTATTACTTTAATAGTAAGAGAATACCTCTAAATGTGAGAATGTGATTTATGAGTTAGCAGGTGATATTCCCTTTCAGTGTGACTTAATCTTCATCCATTAGCTACACTGAATACAGTCATTGAATACAAATGTATAAATATTAAGTGCAGCTGCAATGATTTTAACACGCTCTTGCTATTAGTTTAAAAAAATATTTTATAACTGGTAATAAGTCGTGATTTTGACAGTGTTTACTCTTTAATGCTCCTCTGTTGTGCTTTCCTTGAGAGCTGCTTTGAGCTTTTCCTCTATTTTTCCCCCTGAGAAGGAATGTTAAAATACCCTTATCCCCTATCGTGGCTGAATAAAACAAGTGGCCAAAGATAAAGTAATGTTTACATTGCATTACAAAGAGCTCTTGGATGTGAAAAGGTTGAAACCAGTCCCCATGATTAATGGACTGAAAAGCAAACAGCAGGACTCACTGAAAAAGATTTGCTCAAACATAATAGTCATTCTTTATATTCAACATATTATAAAACTTTCTCTCACTGTTTGTTTTCCTGCATATTGTCACACACATTACAGCCTTTACTTTTACTGCTCTCTGTATTAACCTTCATCACAAATGCCTTTTTACATTACATTACATTACATTTAGCTTACGCTTTTATCCAAAACGACTTACAATAAGTGCATTCAACCATGAGGGAACAGACCCAGAACAACAAGAATCAGAATTCTGACAGAAAGAGCCAAATGACAAAATCCTCCGGTCGATTCAGAAATGTGTTAGTGAACTACGCAATAACTTTAAGCTTGTGAGTAAACTTAGAAATATATTAACACAGTCTTAAATACGGACATTTGTTGCGTTCCTCTCCCATGCAGTACAACAGCACAAAGGAGGAGACGTCCCCCAAAAGTAGATGTAGGGGTACAAACGTTCCACATACTGACTATGGAGGCCTAGACATATCAGTATCAACTATTTACACAGATTTGGTGTATTTATAACATTAAATCATCTTAAAGCATCATATGTCAGACATGCTGAGGTAATGCTGCTGCCTGATTTATCTGTTATCACACAGATGTCTGGTAAAGTCAAGGACTACTGTTTCTTTGAATATGATTTCTGAAATCATATTTATTGTTCATTTCAGAACAAGAAAGCATACTTGTTTTAATATGAAACTATATGACCAATCAGAGGATTTGATATTATAGTAATTAGCGATTTCTGTCTAACACAGAGTGGAGTGTCCCCCACTGGAATGTAAGGGATTCATTTCAGAGGTATGATCCCCTAAGAGTATGTTACTCAATCCTTATAACATTTGCACTGTTAAAATGTCAACTAATCCACATAACTGAAGAGTGGGACTTAAATTTGTTTATATCAGCTGGACAAACTTAAAAAGAGCAGCCTTTTATGTTCTATGTTTCCAAAAATGACCAATGAATAAACCTTAAAGCTGCACCAATCAATAATTTCACAAACAATTGATCAATGAATGATGCATCATGGGGTTGTTCGTAATGATGAATCCAAAGTCCAGAGGCTTAGATCAACCATGTCTAGAAAACAGTTGCAGAAACAGGCAAGTATTGCTCTGATAAAGTGACTGCACAGTCCCTGCTCAAAACAAACAATCTTAGTGACTCTCTGGTGAACATAATAACTTTAAAGTAACCTTATTTATATCCCACCTCTCAAAACAGCCAAAATCTAGCTTCCGTGTGTTGCTAGATGTGTAAATTAGCATCAGGAAACATTCAAAAGTAATTTTTTTGTGTTTGCCTCTGTTTTAAATTTGCTGTTCAGTTTGAAGGTGATAGAAAGATCAAGTCCTGTTTTTAATCTGGCTGCTCTTTGTTCACATCGTTATAACAGACTGTGCCTTTATCTCCGATAAGTGTTTGAAAGGATAATTACATGAAGCCAAATATTTCAAACAACTGCGTCAGTTCGTTTGTCTTATATTGTGATATTGAGCGTTAAGCAGCACTAAACCCATGATGTTTTATATTTCTGGAAACTTTTGGCACAAAGAAGCGTAAATACACTCCTGACGTCTGTCTGATATGTTTTCCTCCATCAGATACAGTGCATGCTCACATTTGGCCTATTTCTAAAACCTGACCAGACTCTTGATTTCAAAGCTTGTTGAGCACGTGAGGGAGCCCGGGGGTGGAGGTGGGGTCGAACTCTCTGTAAATCATCTTCTGGGGAGAACGAGCGAGGGAGATAAAGAGAGAATCCACCACAGGCGTTTTCTCTTTGAACTTGTCAGCTTATTTCATTAAGCCTCAGCGAGGAGATGACTGGCCTAGGGCGAAAAGTAATAATTTGTCTCACGTTACCATCAGCTTCGGATTGGCTGAGGAGTGTTGATTATATGAAGTAACTGCTCCTCATCATGTGTTATTCCCCAGTTTCTTTTCATCACTGCGCCTCATTAAGGATTAGCTGTTGTGTCTGAAACCGTCAAATAGGTCTAGTCTTATATTATCACTCACCACATAACTAAAAGATGTGAACATCTGTGATTATGTCGTTAATCAAATAGTTATTTCACATTTCTCATCTGTACTTCACACTCATCTCCCTCCACAGGCAGTGGGCGAGTAAACCTGGTGCCGCTTCCCTCGGTGGTGACCAGCCCGCAGGACATGGCCCTGGCCGCAGTCATCTGCAGCGCTCTGGCCACCGTGCTGCTTGCCCTGCTGGTCCTGTGTGTCATCTACTGCAAGAGACAGCTGCTAGAGAAGAAGCCCAGCGGTGAGTATCAGCACCTGGAAGCACTGTCCAAAACAACATTTGAAATCTGAACAAGATGTTTCAAAATCAAGTTTTTGTGCAGGAAAAGTCTTTTGATTTGAGTCTTCAAACCAAACACAGAGGCTCAAAGAAAGCTTTGCAGACTTTTCAAGTACCACTGCAGCTGCTTTCTATGGACGAGCCAGGTTTGCATGTGCACAAGCACTGAATCTTGAACCCCTCTCCCCGGGTGCCAATGAATTCCCAGTACAAATTGTTCTCTGATCAAGACTTCCAAAATAAAGGTGTTCCAAAATGTGCTTGACTTATACAACCTCATTAAAAAAACAAAACAATGAAGATAAGATGGAGATAATGTATCTCAAACATGTCACCTGTGCTGAGCAGCCAGTTGTGTGGAAGTCGCACATTATTTTAAATGAGTTTTTGCTCCTCTCATAATTGTGCTTTTAACACAGTAAGTGCAGTAGCTGAATATTTTAAGTGACTTAAAATAGGATTATATAAAGGTGGATGAGCACGATTTCTTTGCTCTTTTGTCAACTACACAGACAGAGTGCCAATTCATCTGTCAGTCGTGATCTTCGGTGTAAAGCCTTATTAAAACCTAATGTTGCATATTTGTGGCAACTTGTATAATGAGCAGCATTCTTGAAGCCCAAAGTGTTTGAGTATGTGAAATATCCCAAGGCAAAGAATTAATGACATCATGTTTGTCTGGTAAGCTCACCTGAAACAAAGAGTGCGGTACAAGTTACTAAGGCGTTACCAGGTCTGTGTTTTGTTTTTTTAAAGTGGCGTGAAAAGAACACGAGTCAAATATTTTGTCAGTAGATTCCACTCAGTCCAAACACGCACCCCGCCCTTCACCCAAGCTGCTACAACATGCTAACACAGTGGTTTTTAAATTATACTCAAGAATTTGAATCAGCCTAATGGACTCAAGGGTTGTAAAGCATTTCCCCACACACACACAACAGAAAATCTAATTCCAGACTGATTTCTGTTATTATTCTTAATAGGAGCATAGAAAAGTAGAGGGTTGCCACCTTATAATAAGCATAATTTAGTTTATAAGCCGTCAATAATTGATTTACTGATTTTTAATTAGTCAACCCAGACAGTCAAGGGGATTAATCATGACTGTGTAACCCAAAGTTTACTCATATTAACAGCAAAGTGCTGTTCATGCCATTAATGTAGATGTGTGATTACCTCCACCGAGGAGCTCATGTTTTCATCTGCGTTTGTTAGCAGAAACTACTTAACCTATTTCCATGAAATCCGGTGGACGGGTGGGCCATGACCTAAGCAAAAACTCAATACATTTTGGTGCTACTCCAGATCAGGGGGCGGACCCAATATTTTATTTCCACTTTCTTAAACATTATTTTTCAATATTCATTGACTTCTCTATTTAGGGGACTGATATTTATGAGTGTGTGCAGTTTGAACGCATTTAATTGGGACTTGGTGGAGGTATGGGCTCTACCGAGTGCCATTCTAGTAATTATTATTAGGGACGAATTATTAAGTATTAAAGTGGTACCAGTAGGGGGTCGATTCTGCACTGGGTTGTTGTAGGTCTCAGTGGTTGACCGTCCTTCACCGTGTTTCCACAGCAGCCTCTCTGAGATCCCAGGACTGTCCGTATAGCGGAGCAGAGCTGTCCTGCTTGGACCCCCGCTGGCTTCACGACTTTCCCCATAGACACTGCTGCCAGTGTCACCTGGGCCCCGGACATTCCTGCGGTAGGACGTGATTCCGACTGATGTGATTTAATGCTACAAACTTCTTGTGAAGCCACAGCCACAATTTTTTTAATGTTTCTGATAACTGAAGATAAATATTATATTCTGAATTCAGCAGTTTACTGATGATGGGAATGTGTATATCAACATGTCGTGTGTGATGTTCAGGTCCAGTCCACCTTATCCCATCGCTGTGCTGTGATGAGAGGTGCAGTCTGGGCCGCAGCCATGACAACAGTCCCTTCCAGTCCCAGACGAGCCTCAGTGACGGGTGAGGACTGCAGCTAATTTATCCCCACAAGTAACAAAATGTGACCAATTAAAATCATCATCATCACTATTCAAACTGCCGGGCAACAGCATGACAGGAAACATTTTTCAGTAGTTCAACTGATCCAAACTACACAGGGAATAAACTGTTTCCAGTAAAACATGTACATGTAAGATACTTCACACAATGATGAGAGAACTTGACACAGTTTGGTTCATTTACAGTAAACCTGGAGACAATACACAGGCTAACAGCTGCCCTGCTGCCTTGGGGGCAACGTTCTAATTTCCGTTAATATCAAAGATATAATTTACAGTGGCTAATAACACCCTTTGAAGTGCTGAGAACAAACAGAGGCATCTTGCCTGAATATGAAACACCACAGGGTGTGGCTGTGAACCGAGATTCACAGTGATATTAACCACAGCTTTCTTTATCACGCTCCCCCAGGAACCTGGATGAGGAGAGCACACCTGTGCAGCAGGGGGGACACCCAGAGTTTGACACCGTGGAGGCTGGTGGGATGACGGGGAGCTGGGAGCCTGCAGAGTGTTTGCCTCAGTGCAACTCAGAATGTACAGAAAGAATGGAGGAGGATTGTGAGGGTGACAGGGAAGAAGAAGGGTGCAGGTCAGGGGAGAGTTCACCTGAGAGGAGCAGGCAGATCCACAGTGAAGCTGTGACAGAAGTACTTCATCCCAAACAGCTCACGTCAACACAGTTAGGTGAGTCACTACCGATTTTAATGATCTGTTTAACTGTTTAATGATCCTGAGCAAAAATAAATCACCCACTCTAAATAAATAAAAAATTAGATACCAAAGAGCTGCCTTCACACCTTAAAGCCGTGTTCAGACAAGAACTCCAGATGATGTCCGCACATTTGGGTCTGGACTTTGTCAGGAGTTTGCCTTTCACACATAAACAACCCAGCAGGAGATTCTCCACTCAGACGCGTTCACAACATCAAAATAAACCCTTCGGCAGATTCAGGAGAGGGGTGGTGGAGCAGGCGGCAGAAGGATATAATGTATTAAGTCTGCTGAAGAGCTGTTTTTGTTGACAGCACATGAACACCGGTTTCAGCTCTTATCACCTTAAACTCTCTTGACATCTTCGTCTGTGTCTTCTATGTGTGTGGCACCGCTTTTTCATCATCAACATGCCCACTCGCTCGCGGTGAATCCTCTGGAGGATCTCTTGCTGTGTTGTCACATCGACCCATTAGGACATTCGGTTAGGAGAAACTCTAGAGACAGTGCGGAGCCTCTCGAGATTTGCGTTTTCACTTACAGCCTCTCTGGAGAATATTTGGAGATTAGCCGGAGTTCAGTGCATGTCTGAAAGCTGCTTTAGAGACTGTGAAAGAAGATTCAACCTCTCTCAAACCCCTGCACATAATTTACCTCTAAAAGACAGCCAATAATAATGTAGGACGTCCATTTCATGGACTGGGACATTGGTCTGTGTGTGTGTGTCCATGCTGAGCAGCTGGTAAAAGAAACTAGAGACAGCAGCACTAGTTGTTTGATGTGGACGAGACTGTGTTTAAAGTCGGCCGCTGGCTGACTCTGGGTAGATACGTTACTAATCACAGCGTGTCTGCCTTCTTCTTCCTGCTCTCTCTCCAGGATGACATGGACTTGTTTGGCTCGTGTTCCACCCTTGAACCAGCCTGGACTCAACAACAGCCGCAGCCAGATCCCGTTTCAGATTACTCACCCCTGCCATTCCCCCTACCACTCCCCCACACACACACTTTTAACTGCCTGCAGCTGACCTCAGAGCCACTGCTCAAAGAAAGAATCTGAACGAGTATGTTCATACATGTAAACAATAGCACTGTGGAGAATACTCAAAGCATGAGGGCAAATGCATGCACGCACACAAGCACACATACACAGAATGTGAACTCTCTGGCCCAGAAGGTGAAATTGAAGTTCAATCATCGAGGAGTGTTGACTTATGAACACGGAGCAAAGATCCTGTACTCTGCCTTGAAAACGTCTTGCATCTTCACATGTAGGACGGAAACTGTACCGCTGAGTTAGCAGCAGGTGTTATGAAGCTTTTTGTACGTAAAAGGTAAAAATTTGAGGTGTGAAAAGTGTAAAAAGTGATTATGTCACACATTGAAGACAATCTTGATACGGGACGAGTAAAGAACAGGAATGTTTGAGTGATAAATATGTTGTAGATACTGTACAATAGTAAATAGGTCAATATTTTTGTAACATAGACATGACTGACAGTATGTTTGCTTCTCTTACAGTTATAATGTTGATGGATGTGAACACTCACTTCCACGTGTCATTTTTGTAAATAAACCATTTGAACAGTTTACATACTGAGGAATTTATACAATGCACTTCCAGTTGGACGTTCATCTAGAAGATCTGAAAAAAAACATAGCTTTACGACTAGGGTGGCTGTGCAGCAGGAGCTAGAGTGGGTCATCCACTAATTGGAGGGTCGGTGGTTTGTTTCCCAGCTCTTCCACTCACCTAAGGGCAAGACACTAACCCCCAAATCGCTCTTGATGGCAGAATGTGAATGAGATGCCTGATTAATGAAGCACTGTGTGAATGGGTGAATGTTAACTATGACTTATACGTCCTGACTTATTACCTTGTTTGTTGGTTTGTAAACAAGATTACGAACTACACGACAGATTACCATGAAACTTTGTGTAGAGATGTGGTATATTATATACATTGCGAGATGAGAATAATTCATGGATCTTGATATAACAGTCAGGCACATTTACAGAACTGGTATGAAAGTGTAAAAATTGGTGGAGTTTGATTGAATTCAAGGAGACTGTTTGGTTGTCTCTAGTTTAGATTTACTGCCAGAAACACTTAATTCCACACTTCCTTTAATGCAAGTTCAAATTCTAAATTGATCAACAAAAAATATATTTTAACTATTTTGAAAACTCTCTGAGTCTTGGCTCATAGGTCCCAAAAATTTTATGGATGTCAAATTGTGATTGGAATTTTATTTTACACTTTGTAGGCAAACAATTCAACATTGTGAATCAATCAAAAGATTGACAAGGAAAATCTCTGGATGCTTGATTTGTGCATTTCTTATATTTCTAATATAACTACTAGTTCTGGACAATATTGCAAGTTTGAGTATTGGGCAGTAACCAGCCAAGAAGTGCTATACTACTCATGTGATATATGCTTATTTGTGTAAAGCACAAGTCTACACCAGGAAGTGTGTATTTATGTGATGTAAAATCTTCACATTGTTTGTTATCATCAAAAAATAAAACATAAGTATTCTTTAAATGAGAATGAATCACATTATGATGAGTTTGAAAGGCTTTCCATCAGTGTGTGAAATACCCCGTGGCAATCGGGGGGTACCCCGCTACCTATTGCTCTAGTGTTATGCATGTGTTATGCCTCCCCCGGATCATAATCCCCCGCCCCCCTGATGAATACATAAATTATAAAATCAATAGTGATGATTATATTTTTATTTTTTTTGATGCCTTACACATGAACGCACTAAGGCTTGTGTGGTGAAAAACTCTGATTATAGTCTTTACAGTATCCAGGTGGCCCTGCTGGTCAACAAGGAACAAGGAACTCTGCTCCTCTGCTCTTTTCTAATCACTCACACGTAGAACTGATCTTTATAAAAAAAACTGCTGAATTCAGATTTATGTTCCTGCATAAATGGAACGTCGCTTCTTTGACAACAATGAAGTTAAAACACAACGTTGCGTTGTAATCTGCGGGAAGAACTTCTCTCCTGTCTGCAGCCTGTGTGTGTCCGCTCGTCTCTTTCGCTCTTAAAGATCACATTTATGTAATTATTAATCGAGGATGTAGGATCATGAATCTGAATTGTTCCGGTGACCTAGGGTCAGGCACAAACCCTGACTACCTAATACTGGACATAGTACGCTTTGAAAATGCATTTAAATGACAATTTAAGTCACAAAAAATGTTTTAAATATTCTTTCCAGAGACCCCCCAGAAGTTGGTCCCAGCTTTACATCACAAATCGGTTTTATCTAAGCCCAAACTGAGACAGATACCTTCTCCAGAGCCACAGACATTATGCAACTGTTCTCACAGGCTCAGTAGGACAACTCAACACAAGTTAATGTAATTTGATGTTGTTGTAGTAATTAAAAGTATAATGAATCCTTTGACTAACATTTAAATGTTTTTAAATTCATCTAAAGTGCCGCCACAGAGTCTCTGCTGATAAAATTCACCTGGAAGGAATTAAATAAGTTCATATTCAATCAGACAAAGTGCTGTGCTGCAGCCTTCAGCTTGTTGGGTGATGCTGCTTTCACACCTTCAATAACCATGTCGGGTCTCAGATCAGAGTTTAGGCAAGCAAGGACATTGTCAGAGGGAACAGCTGTAGTCCCAGCTCAGCTCATAATTACTGTGTGAATGTGTTGAAACACATGCAAACAGCCAATCTGTCGTGTACACTCTACATTGCGGAGCATCTGTGGAAATGCGAAGAACTCGTTTAAAGCTCTTATTTAAAAGTTACGACTGAGCAGCTTTAACATGGTGTGATGTAAAATTAAAGATGTTTCCATACTGATACCAGCATCGGAAATGCCTCCAATACCCACGAAAATGCAGAGTCGGGCATCGGCGAGTACGCAAATCTATGTACTATCCGACAGCAAGTCTTTAAAGGTATATTAAATTCACACAGACAAAACTGCAATTTTCTGTCCCCAAAAAACACTTCTTCTTCAGTGCTTAAAAACTGCAGTTGCTTTGTGCAGCCACTGTACAGTACTGTCTTTATAGCAGTGAAGAAATGATTTTTCGTCATGTAGCGCTGGCCAGAGCTAGCTAAAAAGTTAGCAATTTGGCAACATTTCGGTCAAACAGTTTGCTCGAATGCCAAACAGAGCCGGAGTGACATGTACACAGATGAGAAGTTCTCACTTGTGGGAGAACTGTATTAAATGCCATGGGGTACGCACACAGCTGCAGCTGGTCTGGCTGTCTGTGTGGACAGTAAAAACATATGGGCGAGCAAGAGGTAGAGAAGGAGCGAGCATGAGGCAAATAGAGCTGCAAACAGCTCTACAAGGAATCAAGGGAACAAAACACTAACTCTTACTTGGCAGAACTCTTAGATACGCTAAATCCAGGTATGGGAATCATATCAGCAAGGAAAATGGTATTGGAACATCTCTAATTAAGAAATGGGAAATATTAACTCTCCACGATAAATTAACTGAGTTATATTCACCAGTCTCCCTCCTGAGAAACTCCTGACAGACAAAATAGACGGAGCAGCATTAATTTAAAGCCCAAACAATGAGCACATGACAGGAAGAGCAGATTAGCTATTCTTCCTCACACTGATATCAAGATACAACAATGTTCCGCCAGTATGTGAGCTGTAAATGGATCTGTAATGAGGAGAATATCAGATGTGTATATTAATGAATTAATGAAAATGAAGGGAAATTAAATTATAAAAAAGAAAAAAACACGTGAATTTAGATAAATTTATTAGGAAATGTTTTTAAACGTTTTTTTAAAAAGTCAATGTGACCTTTAGAGAGAGCAGCATTGTATAAAATGCCGATAATTCATTTACAGACAATGTGAAGCTGCTAAGTGAGTGCTACGCTGCCGTAGCCTTCACCTCAGCAGCAAAGGTTCAAGTCCGTTTCCACGTCAGCAGCAAAGTCTTTCAGCTCTCAGAGTCCATGATGAAGGTCTCAAAGTTCGGGTTGAGCTCAGACACCAGCGCGTCCACAAACTCCTCGATGGTGGGTCGTCTCTGCAGCATCCCTGTCACACAGAAACACAGTGGCAGGTTTAAGGATGTGTGTGTGTGTATCAGATGCTAGTGAAGGGAAAAAGCTATTTTGAGATACTGGGATGACCATGTTTCCATCACTCACCTCATTCTAAGAGGAAAAGTGAAGCTGGTATGAACATTTAAATATTTCTAACCTGAAGTCACTGCAGTGGTTTTATAAAACAGAACTCTCTAACAGGCTAATAAAGGACATTTTATTGAATCCTTTGAAGCATCTGACTTTTTTTTTATACTAGAGTAAATTAAAATCCAACTAAGGTCGTCGACACAGGCTGCTGCTCCTGAGACTTCTGATCTAATTCCAGTTTTCTTGTCATCCACACCAGTAGAATTTATTTTAAGGAGGGTTTTTCTTCTGTTAGCAATATTATGCAATTTTGCCTTTTTCAAATCTTCCTTGATTTCTCAGGGAATAATTCATGAATTCTGATGAAAAAAAATCAGGCATGTTTAGGGGGAATTTATTGCATGTTAGTGAAATATAGCAGGCTTTATTGAATTTAGGGGACTGTTGGGCCTTCGTGGAGGTATGTACTCTACTGAGTGTCATTCTAGTTTTTAAATGTGTGTTTATTGTGTGTGTCTGGACATTGGAATGTTCCATTCTTAGTGTAATTTAAGCTGAAGGTATGAGGACATTTCCAAATTTTGAACAACAAAACTTCATTATTATATTAAATCTGGTCAAAATGGTGTACAGCCACTTTTCTTGCACCCGCACACATTCTTACTATTCTGAGAAGAAATGAGAATAGGCTCCGATGCTCTCATTTAACATGCCTCTGATGGTGATAAGAATCAGCCGACTGTGTGTAGTTAAAAACTGCTATGAAGTTCCCCACATCTGAGGTTTCTGTCTTTAACTAAAATAAAAGGTATATCTAACATTTAATGGCGCTTTAGAGGGCTGATAGTGAACTCACAGACATAAATATATCTACAGCACATTCTCCCATCACACCAGACTGTGACTAGTGCCGCACAGCAAATGTGTGTAAGCGCTGGGAATGTGCGTCTGTGTTTTGAGAGCCTGTCTGCCAGTTCATGCATGGAGAACTCCCTTGCTCGCTTTACAATTCAGCTGCACGCCCGCTTTGAAGTCACTTCATTTCCCCTTGTGTGGCTGCCAATGTAAATAGGCCCTCTGCCCCTCCCTCCCCCTCCCCGCTTTCCTGCATGGGTCACCTCCAGCGCACACACACTCAAACACACACAAACTTGCACATAAGCAAGTCTGCACAGGCATGCATGAATGGAGACGTAAAGAGATTCAGACAGCGATCCAGAACATACAGACACATACAGATATGGACAGTCCAATGCACACACACACACACACACACACACACACACACACACACACACACACACACACACACACACACACACACACACACACACACACACACACACACACACACACACACAGGTAAACTGTCGCCGTCATCCTGAAACTGGCTCAGCAGGTACAAACTGACCTGGCCTACAGTGGATCTCCTGAAATGAGAACAGCAGGGGGATTATCATCTCCTCTTACCCACCGGTTGCGCTCTGCCCTGTGGCTACAAGATGATACCAACACACAGGGGTCCCTAATGCTGCAACCGCAAAGCCCCTGGATCCCTGGGAACATGGCAGCCACATAAAAGTGATGATTTCCCACCATAAATGATCCCTGTAATTAAAGCGCTGCTGGATGTGTTTGCTGTGACCACCGTCTATGGCATCTGATGACTGCTTTAAAGTGGATATCCAAATACTACGAGCAGTTCAAGCTGCATTAGTGTTTATTAATACAGAGAATACTGAGGTCAGCACATCAAGTTACACCTAAGTGCCCTGATCAAAAATGGTCAATGTTAAATGGTTTGTATTTATTGAGCTCTTTTCTAGTCTTGATGACCACTCAAATCGCTTTACAGTTTGCCATTCACCCATATAATCATAAAGTGCATCTATTCACAGCACTATTTTTTCTATGAGGGGCAATTCGGGGATCAGCTTCTTGACCACAGACACTTCAGCATGAAGATGGGGAAGATTGGGATTGGGATTCTCTGTGTTTTTCAATATAGGTTTAACGTTTAGAGAAATTGACAGAGCCCCATACTCTGCATTCGTTTTGTCCATATTAATGCACTTCTTATGGGGGGCAGTGTAGCTAATAGTTCAAGCGAGACAACCATAAGACACAGGGAAGAAATTTGAACAGTGGCAGAACTTTTTGGGGAAAGACTTGAGGTGACGAGTTGATAAGAAACTATAGACATCTATATGTTACTTGATTTGCCTCTTTCGCGACCATCGCCATGTTTGTAGGTGTCAGAAACTCCAGACTGTGTTGCCCTCTAGTGGATGCATCTTTTGAAATGGGCGTATCTCGTTTTCTAAAGGCAGCATAAATTAGCAATTACATCTTTCATATGTTCTGTGTTGATATAAATATTGATGAGTGCAGCTTTAATCTAAAAAGCTTAATGATCAGTTAACTCTTGCTTAGTCGGGAAAATATATAATTGATCTGACAAATGTCTATGTGCATGGAAGACTTCACCGATGCTTGTATGAATACACCTCGTCTCAGGTTCCTGACTCTACAGACTCAGTCACAGAGAAGGATCGAAGTGTCGTTAAACCACTTGCGTATGTAACACAAAAACAACGAAGAAACAGACACACAGGTACACAAACGTTCTGACACTTGTTTGCTTATTACAGTACGTGAGCAGTCAGAGCTGCTCACCAGCACTTTCTCTAATAGATGTGATTTCCTGCCCGTGATTCCACAGGGGAATCTGATGTCTGGAGCAACTGCCTGCCACAGGTTAGTGTGTTAAACAAGTAAAGTTAACATGACAAGAGTGATGAGAGAGGGAGGGGAGGAAGAAGAGAGAGAAGACAGAATCACAGAGGGAAAGGGAGGTGTGATCATGAAAGAGGTTAGGCAGGTAAACAATGGCGCCCTTTGCTGGCTTATCATCACCAGCTGCCTGTGGTGTCAGCACCCCGGTGCTCAGCGGTGGATGAGGAGAGGATCAACAATAAGTGGCGAGGAGTGAGTCTTTTCTCAAACCAGATCTCCGGGAGAGTCGGAGAGGAATGCGCAGATAACCTCAAAGTCATAACAGTGTGGAGGAGTATCTGATCTAAGACGCTGCTTTTACACATAGACACACGGAGGCGGGGCAGACAAAACAGACTGGCAGGTTTCACTGTAAAAGAGGTGAGCACTAAAGCTAAAGGGATTTAAAAGAAAATGGCACTGCTTTTGAATTTACTGCAAAACTGGTAAAGGTGTCCATAGATGTTAAACAATGTCTCATCAGAAATCCATAGACCTGCTGCAAATATACAGAATATACAAAATATACATTCTAAAACATAGAAAGCAGCTAGTTGTTTAAATCTGAGGCCAACGTTTGATCATTTAACACATAAAAGTCAAGGGTTTTGAGAAATCTCACTACTGTCATATGTACTGTTAGGTGCCTTTTCCTCTAATCCTCAAACTTTTTAACCATTCTTGTGTTATATATATACAAGTTTGCGTCTCATAATGTGATTTTAAAGCTTGGTTTTACTTTAATTATTCATGTTTTTACTTATGATATATTGTTAGCTATCCTTGGGTGTGTAGAAAGGCACCATTAAATAAAATGTATTATCATAGCTTTGAGCAACAGTGTCCCAGGGACTCTGAATAATCCACAGATTTTACTGTGAACATTTTTCTCTGGGACTTTACTCTGACGCAATGAAAGAGTTAGTTTTTTTTAGCAGGATTACGCAAAAACAAAAAATCTAAGAAATTTAGCTTAGCCACTTCCAGTGGACTTTTAGGCCTAAAACACAGTGTAAATGACCTCCTTTCGAGTCGAATATGAATGTCGGGGCTTGCAGACACTTGGATGACACCACACGAGCAGTATGGGGCATGTTATGTATTTTGTCTGTTGTTTTATTACGTCTGAAGAAGGAGTCACCAGTTACTTCGTATTGGATTCGGCTGCAACAAAGTTTACCCCTGAAACTCCAGAAGTGTTTTCTGAACTCAAACACTTCACCCACCCCTCCATCGACATAGTGGTGAGTAGATGATGAATTATAATTTTTCGGTAAACTATTGGCAACTAGTTGCATTTACTCACATTATGTGATACAATACAAATAAAGGAAAAACAGCTGGCTAACTGGCTAACTTTTGGCTAACTTAGGCTTTTTCCTTCATCATAGTCGTTTGTCTAGAGAGTTGTAGCAGAGACTGGCAAAGCCACGGGTAATGAGGATTTAAAATGGGACAAAAATGAAAGGTCCCTTGAATAAAATTGGGTATTTCTCTGGGTTTGAACATTGTTGGAAACCTTTTGGTTAATGTAAGTACACAAGTCTTCACAATATATAACATAGGTCTAGACATTTGTATATGTTTTAATGAAGAATTGTTACGTATTTTATCTTTAACATTGCAAGATAAGACGTTTTCCAGGGAATAATTATTGGATCTTGATGAAAGAAACTGATATGTTTAGGGGACTGATTTATGAATGTGTGTGATTTGATGTGGAATTAATAAAAATAATAAAAACTCAGATCCGGCAGATTAAAATGTGGTTTCATAAGGGAACTGTTGGGCCTTGGTGGAGAGATGCACTCTACTGCGATAACATAAGATACTACTAGATATTATTAACACTGTCCATTAATCTGAAAACTCGAACAACTTCTAACCAACAGACCAAAATCCTATTTCAGAGACTGAAGCCAGGTAATATTTGACATGTTTGCTTAAAAAATTACTGAAATGTTTGATGATCAGAATAATTTCAGATACAATTTCTGCTGATCCACTAATTGACTAAACATTTAACTGAACAGTTAGTTCTGACATTTAAGGTTATTTTTGTAGTTTAGGCAAACAGACCCTTTAAAATTGAGCAAACAGATGATCAGGACAGCTGTGATCCACTTTACAGACTCACACGGGTCATTTAGAGAGACAGCAGCACATCATCACTACAAATACTGTACTAGCATAGTTACCGTGGGCAAAAACGGACACTCGTACTTGGCGACTGAGCGAGCAGAACCCAGAGCCAAACTAAACAGCGCTTTGTGTCCATTGTTGAGGGAGCCTTAGGACAGAGGCTTTGCCGTGTGAGTCATCTCGTATTTAAGAGTTTCAGTTTCCATTCGTATTGGCATTGACAGTCATTAAGGATAAAAAAAACTGCTTCTACCCATTACTGTCATCTCAGGGCCCGCAGCATGATCCAACTTGGCCAACAGAGTTTGGGTAAAACAGCAGGTGTTAAGAGACACAGAATGAACACAGACTTAAAATAAGAGTGTCTCTTTCAACAGAGGTATCCTCACACATAATGCTGCTTAAAAAAGCACCTTTTAACCAGAAACCCAGATCTGCAGATTCACACAGATACACAGAATAAGTTGTTTATTTACTCAGAGGGTGGTGGGCGATGAGTATCGGTCAAATGAAGACCTATGTGGCTGGCCAACAGCTCTGAGGCCGTGCTAATGACAGCTCTGGGGACAAGAATTTAGCTGAAATGTTTAAAAATTGCTCCCCAGCCCGCAGCTACTGCTGGTTGAGTTCATCAAACACGTGAGCTGCTGCCTATCAGGAGCTTTGATGCTGGGGAAAAACTGTAAGATGACATTCTGGCAAAATAATATGAAAGATAATTATAATTTTGAGCTTGTACCCTAGCCCTATAAACTTTAGTTATTCATTGGCATTTCCAGCAGCATATGTCTATATATAGATGCTATACCTTGATTTCTTGGCTCGCTCAAAGAATGTGTAGCAAGCACTTCTATATTTACCTGGATCCTACTAATTACGGCACTAATTACCACCATTGGACAGTGTCTTATCCTATCCCAAAGCTGAGCTGAGACTGACTGTTACGTAAGAACTATTGATCCCGCTCCCATGGGCTTGGTGGTGTTGTTTTTTCATGATTTAATTGGTTGCTTTGATGGGCCAATTACACCTACGAGCAGTGTGCAGGGAGCAGCAGTGATGTACATTTCAAATGTGAACAAACTGCAGCATGCAGTAACTTGAGCCTCAGCTTCACCTCCTCTGCAGCGTTATGTTCCCTGCATGTTTATGAAACTACGTTCGCACACTCCAATACAGAGCATGTGATCGTACATTTCAAAACACATTTCTGGCCGATTCAGTTGGTGTTCAGCTACAGCTCGTAACCATTCGAAACATGTCAAGGTGAGAAAAGCAGTTATCTCTGTCAGAGCTGCAGGCAAACCATCAGCTCACCATCTCTGGAATTACACCTTTGAAGTTCAGGAAGCTTTTTCTTCAAGCCACACCTAAAGACAGGCCCACAGAGCAAGCGGGACAAGAGTGACGACAAACACTGCACTGGGAGGCTCTTTGTTGAATAAGTGCCTTCACAAAAGGAAAAGAAAGTTAATGAGGATAAACCCACAAGTCAGTGAACCAACCTCTTAATGCAAGAATTTTTTCCCCAAACAAACCTGCTTAACATGTAATGTATTAAATGTCAATTTTTTTATTGTTTTATTTGAAGCGATATCAAAAAGAAGATATATCTGTGGTTTCAAGAAACAATAAACAACTGATTGTTGTGAATTCTCATCTATCAGGGTTTTCTCTGGGGCTTTTGAACAAACAGGATGTTTTTGTGGTAATCTTTGAGCTTCTTTTCTGATTGGCTGATTGTTTTCTGAATGATGCACAGCCAGGCCAACCACAGGTAACGAGCTGACAAAACTGAAATAATTGGCTCTATTGGATCCAGTGATTGTTGAGTGTTTCCTCGTCATGTTCTGTCTCGTAGTTTCTGAATACCAGCTGTATGCTTTTCTCTTTGGATTGACTGCTTTGATGCTTTCACAGTATCTATATAGCCTGTAGACCTGATTTATAATCAAACTAGAAAGACCACACTGCGGTTGTATTTCTTGGCCAACCAGTGCAGTTTCAGTCTACATAGATTATTTTTGTAATTGTTTAAATAAAGGGATAATAGCTCACACCTTCAGTCTCTACTGTAACATATTCACTCAGCTCGAAACATGGAAAGTGCCAGAAACTAGTTTTCAAATGATAAAAATACAAAGACAGAGGGACAAGTTAAACTGGAATGGGTGAGACTGTTGTAATCCATTTCAGGAATTTAAAGAATCTATAGGACACAGTTCCTTTAATTCAGACGTAAAACTGGTGTGGAGGATCGACCAAACATTAGGCCATGCTAGTTGTGCGGCCAAGCATTATGCCATGCTAGTTGTGAGGCTAGTTGTGAGGCAGTGTTGGTCTGTTCGTCCACCACTTTGGTCCACACCGGGCTGGATTACCACAACATCAGTATCGGCATCGGGCCCCAAAAATCCATCTTGATCGTGCAGTTTTAAATGAAATCTCTCAAAACAATAACTCTAACTTTGGCAAGTTCATGACTCTTTCTTTAGCACCATCAACAGGTCAAATGTATAATTTCACCAGTACTTTGGTTTGTTTTGTTGTTTTATTTAAATTATATTAATTTGGTCAGATCTCTGTTTCCATCACTCAAAGACAACAACAAAGTCCCATCTTTCTAGAGCTGTGCAGAGTACTTCTTAAAATGTTTCCTCACTTTCTTCTTCATAGCTCTGTGGTCATCAAAAAACAAACACCTCTCAGTAAATCAAGGATAAGACACTTCAGTACCTGCACTGTGTGAAGCTGTGAAAGATCATCACAAATCATGTCTGCTTTTACCTAGAAGCTATAAATTAGGTACAGCTTTACGTCTTATCGGTGAAGTTTATGCTATATTCTCCTTCAGTTCAGACAGAACCATACATCAATGTCACCGAATTGCTGTGGGACAGTACGGACCACCGTGCTGTTAGGGTTTATTAGGAACTATGCATGCAGTCATAAGAGGTTTTCAGTCAAGCTGCCTCCGGACAAAGCATTAGCAGGGTCCTGGGACTTGGCTGCCTGGCCCAAGTAGATCCATTTTCTGTGCTCGGCAGCCTGAGCTCTGGGAACAGTCGGGCCCATGAAAGCCCTCTCTGTAGCAGGACCCGAGGTTCAGTTCAGCCAGTCTCTCACCTTTCACTCTCCTTCTCTTTCTACCATTTTTTCTTCCCTCTTGCTCTCTCTCTCCCTGCCTCGCTAACTCAGTCCTGGTGCAGCTGGTCTGGATTTAATGCTCAGGTTTACATTTCAACATCGTCTGTGCTGGGAAACATCCAGTAGCGGGCAGCCAGCCATGCAGATAAAGACTGGCCTCTGATTAGCCTTAGCTGGGGCTGCTCCGGTTCCCAGTGTGCCCTTGTGTCCCCTCTACCACCTCACCGAAAGGGGACTGCAGGGAAATGTTACACACCTCCATTTATCTTTGTTTGAAAGTGTTTTGTGTTATGAGTTGGATCTGGATTCAGTGTCCTTCCTCTGGTCCTCTGGTCTCTTGTGGCCATAATCCTCCTTTAGATATAAAAAGGGGCCTTCTCACTGGCTACAAAACCCCTTTCTGTTCTCCAATATGAATTCAAGATGGTTTCTTTGAACCTCTCAAACCCACGGCAAAGAACGGTGAAAAGCTAAATGTTTCAGCACATGCAATGATGTGCTTTTATAACTCTGACTTCAGCGGTCATGCTGTTATGGTAAATTTTGAGGACACATGTAGCCATCAAAATAGCAAAGAGGCTGAATGAATCTTCTTAAAAAATGTAAGGAGTTTGGGATTTAGTTTAAGCATTTCTCCAGACCAAGACTAGATTTTATTATAATTCTTTTTTTTAGAGAAAGTTTTTTAGATGATTATCATATATCATAAACTGTATTATAGGACACTGCCAAAAATGCTTCACTGGAAGTAACTTCAAGGCTCTTTTAATTTGATCTGCAGCTTTTATTATAAAATTTAATTCTTTGGACTAACTACTATTTCCACTTTTACAGCCTTGAGGCTCATACCATGACTTATGGCATGGGAAAGACAGCCGGAGAAATCAATATGACCCTGATAACTATTCTGCACACAGGGCATTGGGCTATAATTAGAGTACCACTCACTTCAAACAGGAGCCATAAAAGCAAATATTGTTTGTTCAATAACAGTCAATTGGACAGTAGATCTCGTAACAAGGACCTGATTGGTTGCAGCCCTAGTTGGAGCAGTCAGAGGGACAATCTGATGGAGGAGGGAGGAGGAGGTGACCCTGAAGGAAAGATTTACAGTACGCTCCCAAAATGTCACCTGATATTACAACTGCCTCTCATCCTCTCCTCTTTTGTCCTGTCCGGACATGCCACAGCGACTTCTCAAGGAGGGGAGGAGAGGAGGAAGTGACGGGAGGACTAAGTGAGGAGAAAAACGTGAGGAAGTCTATTTTTTTGCATGACAATCCTACGTAAAAGATAAACGACAGTTTCTTCTGCAATGACATAATTTGATTAACTACAGTTTGATGGTTAAAAACCTGGAGAAAAGCTGAAATACATAGAGAGCTAGATTGTTAAAAGACTAACATTTGATAATTAGTGCATACTGCAAAGTACATCTGTGGTGTGATATCATTAGTTTTGCAGGCCTTTAGTCATCAACCAAAGCATTGGACAAATTCAGATTCTGACCTGGTACTGGCATAGATGAAAATACAGCAGTCACAAAATCTTAAGGATCCATTATCTGAGGACCATGCCATTTGTTTTTTTATTTGGATCAACCAAAACTAAAGCTATGAGCCAAATGGCTGACAAGGCAGTCTGTAGGGCCATGTCACAAGCATGGCTAAAAATGTATTTGATCTTAAGTGGTTAAACAAAGAGTGGAATGTACCAGTCTGTGCTCTCAGGCCTGCAGAGTCAGCAGTGTTAATCACTCAAACCTATAATCAACCATATCTGTCTTTCCCTTCGGCTAGATTTTGTCTGTGCAAAGAAAATCAACATGATATGGTATCCCTCCTCATCCACCTAAAAAAAATCACCTACTGTCCGTGCGTGTTAATGTGTGTGTGACTGGTTGTTTGTCTCTGTTGGCCCTGTGACCTGCAGGCGACCTGTTCAGGGTGTACCCCGGATCCCTTCCAATGTGAGCTGGGAGTGGCCCTGCGACCTCCAAAGGATAAGCGGTATAGATGAATGGATGAATGAATTGAACAATAGTTAGCATAGACACTGGAGAGAGAACTTGGGCCTTGATGTGTTTTTGAGATTAACTAGTAATAAAATAGAGTGCTTCACTGACTTATATAAGTAAAAGTATAAAGATTTTAACATTTGGTGAAAAAAAATATTTTGACATGGTACGGCACCTTCCACCATTAGCATGGGCTCCTTGGCTCCTCCATGGGACAGCATCTCCCGACGGTAACGTTCTCCCATGTCCCTGAAAAAAACCGAGAGCGAGTCAAGGACAGACACAAAAGAGAGAAAGAGATAAGGTTACAGACACCTGTACTCTCCCCTATCAGCTCCTCGTACTCTCTCAACCCCTCCACCACTGCTGCTGCAACCACTTGGAGCCCAGGGCCAAGACTCCTAAGCTGTCTGTTTACAACAGACAAGTGACACGAAATCTGATAACTGCAGGTGGAACTAAAACAATCTCAGAAAAGCAAAGAACAGGAAGACAGAAAGAAAAAGAAAGAATGAGAGAAGTAGAGAGTGAGGGCTGCAGGGCTCGAGTCAGTAGTGGTTTTGTTTTTCAAAACAAGTGTCTTTGTGCTATGTCCAGGGGCAAACACTTGTGATAAGGGAGGGTCTGGTAATGTGGGTGCTGGTTGTGTGTCTGTGAATTACAGCAAACACCTCCCAAGCTACACGTTTAACATTAATGTCATGTTCAAAAATCTAGAAATGAGTACATAAAGCTTGAAGTAGTCAAAAGTATCCTTAGACAGTATCCAGGGGAGGCAGCCTGTTAGGAGGCATCTGTCTCAGTGCTCCAAGCGCAAAACAGGTTTCTGTTGTGCCTGTACTACATTTGTGTAACTCAACTCATGAACACAAGGTTAGAAGTAACTGAAAAGAGTCAGAACCGGATGTTAATCAAAACATGTCATAATTTAGGAGTACAGGAGCTCAGTGAACCTCATAACCTTTGTAATACGAGTGGAGACTTCTTTTCTAATCCATGGAACATTATTAAATTCTAACATCATCGTTAATGCGATCATCTGAAAACAAGCAGCATCAAGTTTGCTCAGGGGTTAACACAATCATTTAAAAAATCTGTGGACCACACTGATATTGTGGGGCGGAAAGGCACCCACGAAGTAGAAACCATTATTGCAAAAGAATTTAAATGTAATGGCAGTTATCTGCACGAGTACTGATCACAAATGTTGACAATTGGCTATGATCTTAGGGAGTTATTATGGCATCAGTTGGAGGTTCAATCATATCTCCCCCAATGGCCCTGCTCACTTCCTCCCTACCAATCAATTTTTCCAGCTTTACAGGTCATCCTGTGGTGCTGCGTGTCCTTTAAACTTGGCTTCACTTCAGACATCATTATTAGTTGGTCAGCTTACAACCAGAAGAATTGATACCACTTACTTGTAGTGAGAGATGAAGCATATGTAGACATTTTGTTCCTTTTTAGTTTTTTCTTTCCTCTAGTATGTTACATAAGTTCTTCATGTAAAGGTGTTTCAGACAATAATTTAGGAATATGTCTGGAAAATTAGGTCTGGCTATTTTCTAGAGTTTTCCTTTCATATATGAACAATGCAGCAAGTTTATTGACTTTAAAATGTCTGTAACATTCAGGCTGGGTGGGGTCTGTGTAGAGCATCCATGAGGCAGAACATAATGCATAAATTCTGCTTTGGAAAGCACAGTTACGGTGCATGATATCTCTTTTTTCCAGCTGCCCACTCATTCTGGACATTTTACAGGGGGCTGGCGGGAAAATTTCGGGAAAGAATTTCCAGACAGTATGTGTCTTGTTGTCATCCTTGACAAGTCCTGGAGTGATCATTTTGTGATTTTAGGATAGTTTCTGGGAGTCTTTAAATAGATGGGGCCCTCTGTGATGATATTTAGGGTCTTTAGTTAGTTCTTCACAGTCAGACAGACATCTCTTTCAGCAAAACACTTCTATGGAAAACTCCTGAGGCTCCACCAGTTTTAATGAATCATATATAAGGAGAAGTTAAGTTGATTTAGCCAAAGTATAAATTACAAATTAAGTGGTGCAGCTACCGTTAACATCATTATATCGTTAAATATCACTCTTATCATTTTCATCAAACCCCCCCCCCCCCCCCCCCCCCCCCAAAAAAAGTCTGACAGAGCTTAAATATGATGGTTACACAACTGTTCCAAACTGGACCTGAATCCGAATATCATTTCAATATTTTTGTCCGAACCCTTAGGTTGAGTGTCCGCACTGTATCAAGCACACGTCTCACCTGTTTAAAGGATCCTGAACGAAGCACTGTCGCCACACCATTGAGGCCACAGCCCGGGACATGAGGTAAGAGTAATACTTGGCCCCATAGCCAATCAGGTGGCTGAATCTCAGCTGCCATGCCTATACGATAAATGAAAAAAAAGAATAAACCACAACATTATCATCTTCATTTGAGTGAAAAAACACAGGAACTTAAAATAATACGGCCTTCAACAGGTTGTGCTCAAGCAGACTGGATGTGACACAACAAGCTCAGATGAGAGAAGTTATAGCAGAATTCTGGCTCCTGAATAAAGCTGTTACACAAAGAGAGCCTATTATCCCCCTTCACTATGAATTAGTTTTGACAAAATGAAACACATAATGGGTTTAATGTGTGTGGTTATGCAGTGTGGAGGACGTCACAGCCTTACAAGGTGGTCGTAAAACTAGTTGAGAGAAGCTGCTCCATGTTGACAGTTAACTATTCCAGTAAGAGACTCAATGTATGGCTGAAGACAATTATTAAAGCTGAAAATAAAACTAAAGTTTAACGTTGAAAGCATCTCGATAAAGTCTCAACCTTTTTCTTTCAACACAGCAACTCCACTGATATGGATGGAAAGAAAATGATTTATGTCAACATATTTCATCTTCTCAGCTGCTTTAATTTTTTTAATATAAGTGGAATATATAAATCTGTCATCAAACAAACCTCTATAACAAAACACTATATCTCCTAATTTAAAGGACGAAACATGGAAATTCCTAAATGGTAAAAAAGCCCTTTCTTCTCCCCTCTTTTTTCCCCTGTAGTTGCCTGAGGTGGGCCCATCTCCATATCTATAAAGACAAGCTCTTTTATGATCTTTGTGAGCGGGGACTGTGGGGGAATTCAGCTGGCAAACACTCAAACATTCAGCCTGTTAGAGGAGACAGCAGCTGCCATAGTTTAAAAACCTATAACAAACTGCAGATGCTTTCTTCCATCTTCACATTAAAATAACACGTTATTGACTCAAACTCCAACTGCAGGTGAACTAATTATCTGAATATGAATACAAGGATAACGTGTGCAACATATGTGCTCTGTTTGAACACAGATGAACTGCACGCTTCAGTAGCAATACCAGAAGAAATCCAGGTACATTTTAATTAAGCTTAGATTTGATTTGGACTTATTTGTGTCACCCTGCAAATACAAAACTAATATTGAGACAGACTTACAACACAGCATTTACTGGAACTAATAATTCTTCTTCTTCAGTCTGGTAGAGCAGAGCAATTTTGTAACTTTCGCAGTGACTTGCCTAAGGACCCATCCAATATGAATGTAAGACATTATAATACTTCTTAAGGCCCTTTATCTGTAATGTTTAATTTAACATATTTTAGGATTAAGGGCGCACGGCCACCCTGCATTAAGTTTAAGATGATAAAAAGGGCCAGTGAGTTAAGGGGAGTAGCGGAGTCACGTAAAAAAGAGAATTCTGTCTTTTCATTGATACAATTGACCTCTTTCACATTATACACAGTAATCTGATCAATTGTTAGTATAGAAATATTGACTATAACAGCTTTAATCTGTTAATTCCCAGATTTTAGTTGGGAGAGAGCTTGGCAGACTGACCCAGCAGTAAATATGCTTAAAGCCCCACAGTGTCAACTTGTCGAGACTCTTCTGGGCCATAGTGACTATACAGTCAAGAGTTTAGATTTGCCTGTGTTTACAGCCTTAATGCAGCAGTGATACTCTGCCTTGGGTAGTGTGAATTAGAAAGTCTGTTTTAACTGTTTAAAGTCAAACTCCCAAAGTGTGGGACTGCTGACAGAAGTTAAGTGACGCTCTATGTTGTTAAATTTTCTTTTAACTTAAGTTTTAAACCTATATGGGAACAGCAGTCTTTCATTCGATCACTGATTCCACTGTATTATGGCTGCGGATGTTTTGGAAACATAAAGCAGCTATAGAAGAGCTGTTTGGTGTGCTGTCTATGTCTTCGATGAAATGCTTTAAAAATTTGCAATGAAAAGGATTTTTTAGACTTCAGAGCTCCTTCTTTCCACTCCCTTAGCCATGCATCAAATGATTAATGTCAACTTCTGTGAGAGAGAGTAAGTGAGTCACGTCAGTGAGGTCTCCTTTTGATCCTTACAGACAAAAAGACACAATGTCAGCGCAGGCTTTTTACTCTGTTCTACTTGTACATGAGATGAAAGATGTTTTTTGTACTATCCAAACTTGACTCATGGTGTTTTTGTCTAACTACACAGAATGTGGAAAATTAGACACGTTTACATGGACAGCAACATTCTGATATTAAGCTGATGAAGAAAATGCTCTGAATAAGACACTGCCTTGTAAACAACATTTTCTGATTACCTTAACCTAAATAAGGTCATACTCAGAATAAATAATAATCAAATTAAGTCATGTGGATTATTCTATCCTTTGTCGTATTATGTCTTAAATATGTATATAAAGTCCTATTCCACGTTTTACATCAGTCCTGGGTTCAAGTGTAAACAAGTATTAGGAGGTAATGTTGATGTGAGTCCTTCCCCTACTACGTTCCGTAACATGTTAACAGGAATGTAAATAAAACTGAAATAAATTGATCTGAATATGAATGAAATGTTCAAATAGCAACTCATATAAGCATCATAGTTGAAATGATGTCTCATGCAGCTTAAAGTTGATAGTTGAAATATTACTTTCCATGCAATCTAAATATTTAGGCCAGGACTCTGTCTTCCTTTCACCATACACTGTTTACAGTCCGACTAGTTCCTTCTATCACACGAGTCAAATGTTTCTCACACAAAACATAAACTGTGAAACTTGTAGGTGTTTTAGGTCCAGACGACATTTTGACTAATCTCTATTAACAGCTATCTGCATATGAATGCAAATTAATTAAAAAGCCGATGCATTTCGGTCAATGTGTTCCAGCTCTTCTGCTCTCCACATGGACTGTTTACCTGCGGGCAACCAAAGCCTGCTCATACATGATAAGTCAAACTAGAAACAGAAACGAGAAGGCTTATGGCCCCAAAATCTTGTCCTGTATTCTGTATATTCACATGTAGAATCTGTTTTAGAGATTACTGCCCATGTAAATATGGTCACTGTGAGCAGGCACTTGCATTAAAAAAATAAAAACACAAGAGGAACAAACACTTGGTCCTAAAGCCAAGAATCGCAGATTACAGAAATGTCAACACAGTCAATAGAACATTTTGCTTTCTGCCATTTATTTCCAAATATTATCCTCAACTCAAGGGTGAGCATGTGGTTTGTGTTACTCACAGCTGATCCTCTCTCTCAGTGTGCAGCCGGATCTCATAGCCCTGCTCTATAAACTATACACATGTCAGCGTCACCCTAATGTTTATAATCCGTGGCTCTCAGTAACCTATTAACCACTCAAACATTCGCTTTACTGTGGAAACTTTTCCTCTGCTGCGTTTCCATGAGGATGTGAGGAGAGACACAGAGAGATTCAGAGGGTGAATTTACAAGAGAGACAAGTTTAAGTAGAGTCTGTCACTCGGGGATCTAAACAAATCTGTTTTCACTTACACTGATCCAATGATGATCCGATTCCTGATCGTCAAGGACTACAATCATCCTCATTTCACATGAGGAAAATGATCCGGTTGTGGTTGGCCATGCACATTGAGGTAAAGTGCCTGTTAGAGCTTTCAGTGTGGTTTGAAAAGTTGAGGAATAATAACTCTGACAGTGGGAAACTGTATAACATAAACCACTGTCTCTGGAGAGGGAGCTACAAAGCAGGGCACAGGCAGAAGTGTGGGAGGACATCTGTGAGGAGAAACTCTGGCCGGGACCCAGAGGATTGGGAGAATATACAGCATTTTGAAATCTCTATTTCTGATGGCACACCACATAATTACAGCCCAGAGTAAATGCTCCATGAAGGCCATTCCTGGCTAAATTATGTCCGTTGTTTAAATTCCCTTCTCCCTCCTATTCTCATCCCCTCGCCCACAGCTGTAAAAGTGGGGGAAATGGAGCTTTTTTCATTAAAAGGACTGGGACCAAGAGTTTCAAATATTTCCCCCGGGGAGGGCTCATTCAAAGTATACCTCTGCTTTGTTATTTTAGCAGGGCTTCAAAAAAGACTAATCCCTTAAATTCTGCTGAGCCTGGGTAAAAGGTATAAAGCTGAGAGAAAGAGGGGAAGAAAAGAAGGAGAGTAGAGTGCTAAAGAAGTCCTGAGATCAACTGGGTAGTGAAACGAGAGTCTTCATGGAATCACGAGCAGAACTTTCCCCAAATCATCAAAAACCTCGAAGTCTCAAACAGATCTAATGATATAAGAGTTATGAGCAGCTTCTTTACCGTATTGGGAGTATAAGGCAAGCCATAGAATTGCTGCTGAATATCTTTCAGGATTTCCGTGGTGGAGCTGTTTTGAGGTTTGCTGTGATAGATCTGGTCCAAGACTGCGTAGAAAATCTGTCCAGTAAGAAAAAAAACACAAATCACACTTGCTACTGAATCAGTCCTGCACATACAGTACATGTTTAACTACACAAAGATGAAGAGGGAAGAAAAAATTAACAGTAGCGACAGCAGTAGAGTTCTCTATAGAAAGAAATATAAAATGCTTATTGCTTTATTTAACCTCTATAATGAATTTAAGAACAAACAATTGGTTGTGGTTTCATAAGCACTAAAAAGAAAAAGTTTGTATAACCTCTTCAACTACTAGCTGCTGTTAAATGTTTATGATAAGTAACGTTTCTGCATCCTTCATCCTTAAAGCTCTGGAGGCTCTCGACCTTAAAGGAATGTTCATTATCAAAACATTGAATCTTCTGCTTTCTGTCATGACTTTAAGAAACATTGAAGCTGGAGCTCAAACACTGCTCTGTTCCTCAATGATTAGATTGCATCTGTAATGTAATGCATTTATCCCCTCATTTCCAAGCCATATTCACAGCTTTTATGGAGAGCCCTGAGTAGTCACAAAAAATATTTAAGGTTCATTTATGCTGCTTGTATGAAAAGTGATTCATCCATTTCTATCTATGTAACCATCACTGCCTTCATACGTTGATGAGTCCTTTACGTTGGTGTGATTGTTAAGCAATACATCCATTAGTGGGCAGCACAGAGTCAAGAGTTTCTGACAACAACAAACATGGTGTTGGTGGAGGAGGTTGCGATAATGTAAACTGCAGTCATCTGTGAGGCCATTCAATACATTGTGACATGTGCACTGTGAATTCTTTGATTTGATGTCTTCCTTGTGTCCAATGGTTGTCTCTCTATTGGCTACACTGCCTCCCCATGATTTCTATAGGTACTGTTCCGCTTCATCTGTTTTCTTCGTATCCATAAGCTTTCAGAAGAGGGCTCCATACATTTTCGGATCTAACATTGAGCATAAATGAGCCTTAACAGTGAAAGGTCCAGGCAGAATCCTCTGGATTGTCATTAAAAAAAAGGTTTCACAAACAATCAGACCGGATTTTTACAGTAATGTGTGTAGGACTAGGCGTACCTGCAGCTGGGTGTCTGCAGCTCCGCACACCTTCTTTGACTCACACAGTCGAGCCACCATACGCTCAGGTAGAGGCTAAGGAGACAATCAAAAATTCAAGTCCACATTTTTAGATTATAATACGTATATATTTAAAATGACTAGAATGGGCATAGTTGACAAAAAAGTCATTGAGTAACACTTGCAATGTGCAAATCTGTCTTCTTATGGGTCTTAATTTTGACGGTTTAGTTTAGTACCTGTCCAGTTTCATAATGGCGTGCAAACTGGCTGATGACTCGATAGTCAGTTGCAAAGTACTCCATGAGGATGGATGGGACTTCGGCAAAGTCTGTTGCACATCTGGTTCCTGGGGGAGAGACATCAGAGTTCACGTATGAGAAAAAAAATGAAATAAGGGAAGGTATGGCTTACTTCAGTCTTCCTATGTTTGGGTTGATACTGACCTACACGTATCACTCACTCTGTGCCTTGGCAGGCTGCTTCTCAAGATAGTGCAACAATACAAAACTCTCAAGATATGTGGTGTAATGACAAAAATCTGTTTTATATTTTCCCAAAAAAGAACACCCACACAACTCCAGTGCACTTATTATTTTAGGCCACAAAATTAGGCAAAGAACTAGATTTACTGCCTCGTGGTGGTTTGCCTCCCCCAACCAGTGCAGTTTCAGTCAACATAAAAAAAAAATTCCAGACTCATGAGGTCGTCGTGACCTTTGACCACACAAATTGAATCAGCTAATCTGTGAGACTAAGTGAATTTATGCCAAATTTGAAAGAATTACTTTCATGAGGCAAAATTGTGTTTTGTAAGGTCACAGTGACCTTGACATTTAACACCGAATTCTAAAAATTTCATCCATGAGTTCTACTGAACATTTGTATCAAATTTGAAGACAATCCTTCAGGGTATTCTTGAGGTATCGTGTTCACATGAATGGGACAGACAACCCAAACAAATGCCTCTGGCTGTCATTGGCATGGAGTCATAACTACAGCATTAAGTTACTGGTAACGAAACTGTTGTGAGCCACATGTCTAAACAGGCATAAACATGGTGTCCACTGAAGAAACAGCCTCCAGTTGAATTAAGGGATACTGTTATTAGTGTCAACAAATACTTTTGGGATCTTAAATTACTCGTGAAGGAATCCATCAACTTTATCTGACAAGTGAAACAGTTTTAAGTAACAGGTTTGGCACCTGAAGATGATCTAAACCTCTCCTCAGGGCTTCAACTTTCCAATTCACCCTCAATACGCCAAACTGTAATGTAACAACCTATAGCAACATCATTCTAATCTGTGACATTTGAGAACAGCAAAGCCATAATTTTCTGACAAAGAGCTCATAAAGTGTCAAACATCAATCATCTCCCACGTTGCTGGATTGTTCTTAGTTCTCTAATTCCTCGGTGAGTTAAATAAAACCTAATGAATGATGTGAACAATCAAGGCCCCATTATAAAGTATTGGAGGTAAATCTGACTAAAGATATTTAGTTGCCCAAGGTTACAGTATCCAGTATGTTCTGTGTGTACTCACACCTCACCTGTGACATGCTGGTAGCGAGTGCGACCCAGCATGGAGTGCATGGCATGCCCCATCTCATGGAAGAGGTTCTCCATCATGCCTGGGGTGAGTAGGGTGGGGGCGCTCTTGGACGGTAGGGGCAGACTTAGCATCAGCACCACGACCGGCAGCTGGTACTGACCCACTTCCTTGCACCAGCGGCCGCCGCGGATGGTGAAGTGACAGTCCTGGGAGGGAGAGGAGGACATAAGGCCAGAAGTGGGCAGGGACATTGACAGAAAAAAATGTCACTGGTACGGAGAACGACAGTCTATATCACTGACTGTGCCACTTCATTTTGTTTTTTCTGTTTTTACTGACTTGTTCTAATTTTCAAGACATTTCACTTTTATTGACCGAACAGTAAAAGCGTGAAAAGGGGAGAGACAATGCAGACAGAAAAGCTCTGGGTCAGACCCGCACCACTCACAGCTGCTGCAGGAGGATTTAAACCTCTGCATTCAGCTCACTAGTTGAGCTGTTAGCTGGTAACCCGCAACTTATATGATGTCTTTTACTACTACTCCTGTATGGAAGGTATGATTGCTTAGATTTTTGTATGGCCTATTGCATCCCTGTTTAATGTGGGACTTTCGAGTGTGAAATATTGCCTGCTAGTCCCTACAGGTGTACTTGAGTCCTCGAGCAGTGGCAGCAGGTTGCTACCAACATTAACCTCAAATAATGAAATATCAGACAGAACAGCTTTGCATTCACTCAAGAATACAAAAGCGCAACAGCTAAAAAATGTACATATCAATATACATGTGTTAATAATTTATTTTATTACTTATTTTTCTATTTAGCTATTGGACTACATTTTTTTGTTTGCTTGACTAGCTTTATTGTGTGATCCTTGTTTACTGTAATATAGTAATAATTAAATATTATATAATTTTTTGTTAATACAGTTCTTCCAATAAAAACATTTAGTTGTATCAGTATGTATTTTATTCCGAAAACAGAACTGGTAGTAAGAAGAGGAGTGCAGATGAAATTAATGAATGTTTGTTTGCAAACCTGGTGAGGTTTATCTGAGCGGTGGAAAAAGTCACAGTAGATATATCCCAGTAGTCCCTCCGTCTCATGTACCACGGCCTAGAAGCACACACACACACACACACAAACTATTTAACAACTGTATTTGCAACCAACAACATAAAATCAAATCATAATACATATTACAAAGAGGCACTGAAATGTCATTAACATAAAGACTGAACACAATAACAGACTGTTTGCAGTGTAAGGGAGATTTACCAGTTTGCGGACGTCCTCGCTCCACACCTCTCCAGCACTGGGATGTTCAGACATCAGGGAAACACCGTACAACTGAGAGAAGAGGTTGTTCAAACCCTCCATACAGGCACCCAGAGACAGGTAGGGACTGTACAGACTGGGCTCTATGTTGTACCTAATAAAAATATAAAATATAAAATGGATTATAGAATTGAAAGATGCAAGACGCATATATTCAGGATCCAATGAATCTGAGTATATCCTTGGTAACTATCATAAGATTTTCAATTTCATACAATTTATTTTATTTTCAATGAAAGTCCAAAAAGGAGGAAGCAAATTAATATGAAAACAGAAAGGATTGACAAATGAATCTATAGTGATAGGTCTACGTTTAGGATCCAACTGTAGCAAATGTCTTTAATTAGCCCAATTTAATAACTTTTATTATATTTGATCTTGTATTCTGTTTGCCTGCCTGTATTTTTAATGACAGATTTGATATGTGCATGGATAATACCAGTCTCATCTGTGGACAGATGTTCTACTAATCTTCACAGGTGGTTGTTGCAGAAAATACAGAGGTAGAAAAATGTCCCTAATGCTAAATAATCTAGTGTTTTCTTTACCTCCCATCTTCTAGTCCACTGAGGAAAGTGGAAACAATTTCTAATAAACCTATGTATACACTCAAATCTTTCAAAAGGCTCTTATTGTTGCAGACCACACACAATTAATTTTAAATGCCAGAAGAATCTACAAATTATTACACATTTATGACCTGAACTTGTTGGCCAATGCCACAAGCTTCTTCTCCCTGGGCCACATGGCACTAGATAAAGAGCAGCAGACCAAAATGGTTGTTTAGTTCCACATCTAGTGTTTTATTATCAGTGATGAATAACAGATTGCTGCTGAGCCCAGCTACACGTACGCACACATACACACACACTGTATTTCATTTCAATAAGGTTTGATCACTCTCCAACTCTAACGGTTACTGATGGAAAATCAGAGATTTAAGGGATTAATAGAAAAGTATTTGAATGAGTGAGATTTCTCAGCATATGAGTGTGTGTGTGTGTGTGTGTGTGTGTGTGTGTGTGTGTGTGTGTGTGTGTGTGTGTGAAGCTGGAGGCAGCTCTAGGGAAACTGCTTTTAAATGCAATCAGACTGCATCTTTAATATATTTTTGGATCTCCTGCCAACAAGCAGAGCCTAAAACCACAAACAGGAGAAGACTGGAGTCTTCCTTTTCTGGAGGAGTGGCAGCACGAGAGTGGAGGACAAGATGTACTCCTCCTCCTCAGGAACCCTGGGAACAGTCACTGATACATGGTAATGCACACACACACACACGCAACTTGGTGGCCGCTTAAATCCAAAGGACACATGAGGGATCTATAACATCTGCAATAAAGATTTAGTTCAAACTTCTCCAGAAAGTTTGGCCCAGTGTGTTACCAGTCTCTGTTGGGTGCCAGGAAGGGAAAGTATAGTTCATTAAGAACTGATATCTGTAAAAAAAAAAAAACGTTGAAAAAAGTTGGAGACACTCAACAACCAAATTTAGTATGTGGCGGCATGGATTTTTTTAAAGACTTAACTGTTTTAAAGAGTTTGAAACGAGAAAGAAATGTGGGTAACTGAGTGCCCTGTTGGACTTATGGTTTAAATAATGAGGGAGAAAAGTGAAATCTCATCAAGAATAATAAAATAAAGCATGATCTAGTCAAATTAGGTGAAAACGAGAGGAAAGATCATCACTTGCACCTAATACATCACAGCCAGAGAGAAAGATGAGATTAAAATGTGTAGTTCTTCTGTTAATGAGCTACAGTTGTGCCACAGTGACTATGTTCACAGTCTTATTCTGAATAAGATAAAAATATATTTACATGAGTTGCTCATAGAATATTCCATTCATATTCTCGTTTATATGTCAAGTCTATATTTGACATGTCAACTTACCTCCACTACGTCATACATCCAATATTCCCACCAGAATTTTAAAACCCAACCTGAAGTAGTTTTATGCACGATGCAAATTTTTAGCATTTTTAGTGTTTTTTAACAATGCAAAAGCCTAAACTCCTTGAAATCTCTCCCTCTTGTTTACACTTGAACCCAGAGCATTTGTCGTCAAACATTTGGTAACTGCCGTATGTTGTTGTAAAATAATGCTCTGAAAACTCCAATAGTATGCTAGAATGTGATTAAGACATATACAGGTCTACATAATGTGACTAAGGTCAGAATAGTCTACATGTCTTATTGTGATTATTACTTTTTTATTCCGATTATGACCTTAAGTTAATCAGAAAATGCTGTTTACATGGCGGTGTCTTATTCAGACTACTATCTTAATCTGGTTAAACGTACAATATGTAGGGGGGTCTCTAGGGTTCTCTAGGGGACTCTCAATCGAAACAATAAAGAATACCTAGTTTGATGATGTTGTGAAGCAGCGTGGAGCCCTGGGAGTTGTTGTATTTACCACCCCATAGACGAAAATCTACCTCAGGTGCAAATCATGTTCACGGATGAGATGCACACACCAAACAAGACAGGAACAGACTACAACGGACAGTCAGGTCTGCAGAAAAAAATCATTGGTGCCAGCCTGCCCTCCATCTAGGACTTGTACATCTCAGGAGTCAGGAAACATCACTGCAAACCCATCACATCCTGGACACAACAAGTTACAACTCCTCCCCTCTGGTAGGTGCTACAGAGCACTGAAGGCCAAAACTACCAGACACCAGAACAGCTTCTTTCCTCTGGCCGTCACTCTGATGAACACTTAATTCAATCATACAGTGTCAGGAACAACCGTGAGCAATAATTCAGTACCTATATATTCTAAATTGTATAAATCAACATATATATATATAAATAAATATATATATATATACATACACACATATATATATATATATATATACACACACATATATATATATATATTCCACATACCTCATGTACATAAAGTATCCTGGGACAACCTTTCCATATTTATTCTAGCATCTCTGCACTCTGCATCATTGCACTATTTCTCCATGTCATTATCATTGCTGTTGTGTCTTCATATATACACTACCGTTCAAAAGTTTGGGGTCACCCAGACAATTTCGTGTTTTCCATGAAAACTCACACTTTTATTTATCAAATGAGTTGCAAAATGAATAGAAAATATAGTCAAGACATTGACAAGGTTAGAAATAATGATTTTTATTTGAAATATTAATTTTGTTCTTCAAACTTTGCTTTCGTCAAAGAATGCTCCATTTGCAGCAATTGCAGCATTGCAGACCTTTGGCATTCTAGCTGTTAATTTGTTGAGGTAATCTGTAGAAATGTCACCCCACGCTTCCTGAAGCACCTCCCACAAGTTGGATTGGCTTGATGGGCACTTCTTGCGTACCATACGGTCAAGCTGCTCCCACAACAGCTCAATGGGGTTGAGATCTGGTGACTGCGCTGGCCACTCCATTACAGACAGCATACCAGCTGCCTGCTTCTTCCCTAAATAGTTCTTGCATAATTTGGATGTGTGCTTTGAAAGGTCATTGTCCTGTTGTAGGAGGAAATTGGCTCCAATCAAGCGCTGTCCAAAGGGTATGGCATGGCGTTGCAAAATGGAGTGATATCCTTCCTTATTTAAAATCCCTTTTACCTTGTACAAATCTCCCACTTTACCAGCACCAAAGCAGCCCCAGACCATCACATTACCTCCACCATGCTTGACAGATGGCACTCTTCAGATGGCGTCAGGCATCTTTTCACCTGTTCTGCGTCTCACAAATGTTCTTCTGTGTGATCCAAACACCTCAAACTTTGATTCGTCTGTCCATAACACTT
This sequence comes from Hippoglossus hippoglossus, assembly GCF_009819705.1. Classification (NCBI taxonomy): domain Eukaryota; kingdom Metazoa; phylum Chordata; class Actinopteri; order Pleuronectiformes; family Pleuronectidae; genus Hippoglossus; species Hippoglossus hippoglossus. The sequence continues at coordinate 21,706,063 of NC_047163.1, read as the reverse complement.
TTTTCCAATCTTCCTCTGTCCAATGTCTGTGTTCTTTTGCCCATATCAATCTTTTCTTTTTATTGGCCAGTCTCAGATATGGCTTTTTCTTTGCCACTCTGCCTAGAAGGCCAGCATCCCGGAGTCGCCTCTTCACTGTAGACGTTGACACTGGCGTTTTGTGGGTACCATTTAAAGAAGCTGCCAGTTGAGGACCTGTGGGGCGTCTATTTCTCAAACTAGAGACTCTAATATACTTGTCTTCTTGCTGAGTTGTGCACCGGGGCCTCCCACTTCTCTTTCTACTCTGGTTAGAGCCCGTTTGTGCTGTTCTCTGAAGGGAGTAGTACACACCGTTGTAGGAAATTTTCAGTTTCTTCGCAATTTCTCGCATGGAATAGCCTTCATTTCTAAGAACAAGAATAGACTGGCGAGTTTCACATGAAAGTTCTCTTTTTCTGGCCATTTTGAGAGTATAATCGAACCCACAAATGTGATGCTCCAGATACTCAACTAGCTCAAAGGAAGGCCAGTTCTATAGCTTCTCTCACCAGCAAAACAGTTTTCAGCTGTGCTAACATAATTGCACAAGGGTTTTCTAATCATCCATTAGTCTTCTAAGGCGATTAGCAAACACAATGTACCATTAGAACACTGAGTGATAGTTGCTGGAAATGGGCCTCTATACACCTATGTAGATATTTCATTAAAAACCAGATGTTTCCACCTAGAATAGTCATTTACCACATTAACAATGTATAGAGTGTATTTCTGATTAATTTAATGTTATCTTCATTGAAAAAAACAGTGCTTTTCTTTGAAAAATAAGGAAATTTCTAAGTGACCCCAAACTTTTGAACGGTAGTGTATATATTTCATACTTGAACATAGTAGGCACATTTTTGCTGAACCTTGTTCTTCTTTGTTGTCCTGTTATTTGTCTATTTCTGTACATTGAGAGCAACGGAAAAACCGGAGTCAAATTCCTTGTATGTGTACGCATACATGGCCAAGCAGAGTGTTTTTCCTTCATCATCATGTTTGCCCCGGAAGCTATAGCAGAGATGGTTAAAGTCACGGGTGAAGTAGATGTGATGCAATTAAAAGGCAAAATATATAACATAGGTCTAGTCGTTTTTAGATGTTTTCATGAAGAATTGTTATACATTACATTTCAAAGATCGAAACATTGGTGTCCATGAGTGTAGTGACGTAGCAGTCAAATGCTTTGAAACTCTAAATTCAATATCAATACTATGTGTAAGGGACACAGTAAAGCAGAGCTCAACATTGAATCAGCCCAAAATGCCACAGCTACAAACACCAACAAAGAAGAAACACAGACTGAAGCTGTCTGATTATATCAGACTGTATTCTCCTGAATCAGAAAGGTAATATGAGAGAACAGCTCGACTACTCCCATGCTTCTCCCTTAACACCTTTTGTAACATCTGTCACCTGAGGAAGAGCTTGGTTGCAATAACACTTTGTACTATGCCAGAATATAAAGAACTGTCACAAAGATACTGATCAAGACAACTTTATCGAATGACAGCAGGCTAGAAGATATGTCTCATAAAGATGGCAGACACCCACCTTTCAGCACGCAAGACACCGCTGAGGAACGGATGATCCCAGGGCATGAGCTCCTGTAAGATGACACCAGGAGCTGTTTTATTTACAGGCAATATCAAACTAATGAAAATGATTTATAGGCAACATGAAGCTCATTCATATTTAAAAAGCTCATGTTAAACCTTTAAGCACTTTATACTGTCAACATGCTGACTGAGGAAACTGTTGATATTTCAGGATTCTATAATGTTGTAGTGTAGAACGGGAGAATATGCTTGTGTGTAAAGAACATTTATGCACAGAGATCACTCACAGAATTCCGAGGGTTGAGTTTCTTCTTCATGTCGCTCATCATCTTGAAGTCTGTTGCTGTTCTGTGAGATAAAAAGAAAAACACCAAAACAAGTCATGAGCTAATTAACTGGAGGCATTCATTCCAGTCTTTACGCTGCAATCTCTGCTCAGGGTCAAGAGGGGACAGAGCCTATCCCAGCATGCATTTGGCTGAAGGCAGGGAAACACCCTGGACAGGCTGCCAGGCTAACAGGCTCACATTCACACCTGTGGGTAATTTCGAGTGTTGAGGGGCCACCTGACGTGTGTGTTTAAGGAATCCCAAGCACAAAGAATCTGCATTAATAAAAAACACAAAGAACACAAAGAACACAAAGAATAAGCCTGAGGTCTCTTGGATGTCCTGTTGTGTTAAATGACCCACTAGCTTATATTATACTTAACGATAAAGGAAAGCAGTGATTTAATGGAGTCTTTAACTACACAGCCAATAAAAAAACCCCGATATAAAACAAAAATCAGGTCATGACAACAATCTGTAGACAAGCTTTAAAGAGGAGACTGTACCTGTCTGACAGCTTGTCTGTTAACAACTGCAGAAAGCTCATCACAGTCTCTGCAAAGGGGAATGAAAAATAAAGTTTCAGCATGTAAAACTACCTTAGATCAGTGGCCAAAGGCGCAGAAAGAGCAGGTTAGAAAAAACATTTCTATATAGCTGTAAATTTATATAGTCATCTTTTAGAATTACTACATGGCAAATATTCAAAAAAAAATTCAAACTAATCTTTTCATACGCTCTCTATCGATCACTCATACAGTTACAGCACTGACTTATGAGAACTACACTCGCGCTGAAGCAAAAAGATTGATGAACCTGGTGTTTTGGCCATCGTTCCCTTCAGGGCTCTGTGACCGTACGACTTGTAGCCCACCAGTTTGGCCATTTTGTATCTGCACTCCAGCAGCTCTTCCAGACACCTCATCAGGTCAGCATTAGGATAGAGGTAAATCCTGTAGGCAATCTCCCGCACCTATGAGTGAAAGACAGGATAAGATTCATGATTAAAAAACGGGTCTAAAACATTATTTTAGCAACGCTGTAAAGGTCTAGAGAAAAAAACACAATCTATTGATCAACAGTTACAGGCCAGGTTGTGAGACCGTTTGATGATCCAGTGTATAAACAGTTTTTACTTCATCTATACCTGCACTGTCTAACGTGTTATGATTTTCTTTATTTTTTAATGAATTTAGGCAGTAACTCGACTTTACACATTGCTGGATTATTCTAATGTCATTGTTTATTTTATGAATTTTCCCTCCCTCATGAGTACTAATAATGTCATTACTGTAATTATAGTAAGATTATATCAAATATAAGTAAAACCTGCTCTCAAAACTGTATAACATGATGTTCAGAATGTCAAACAAAAATATTAAAATCCTTAAATAATTGATTTTTATAATATTTATTAATAACACAAGTGCTCAAAGACACTTTAAATAGGTTAAAAAGCAGAAAAAGCTAATACAAGCAAACTATAAATACATACATATACATATATTTATGTCTATGCCCCTTAGTTTAAAAAGGCATAGAAATAATGATGTCTGATCTACTGAACAAGCCACATGGCTTTCATAGTACTGCCATACAAACCAGTAGCCCGTCAGATTTACCTTTAGCCTCAGCGTACTCTCAAGTTCGGCCTGTATTATTGATTACAAGACAAAAACACTTGATGGCGCTATGGTGCACAACTGAAGTTATGTCCCTAACATGCGCTAGTGGCCACTAACACCTGCTAACATCTACTGGTAGTTGGTAACTTAAATTGTGCAGAAGACCTTCAAACGTACAAGGTATGATTTTAAAGCTACAACAATGCTCACTGTAAGAGTAGATAGGAGAGAGTAGAGAATATTTATTAACAAAACTGCAAGCTTTTTTACAGCTCTCAATGCCTTTACTTTCAGTCTTTCTGTCACTGTGAGACAAAGGTAAAGGTGCCACCTGCTGGACAAAAAAGGAGAAACATTCAGGCGGCCATGCAAATACATACCAAGTTATCAGGAGAGTCTGCATGCAGTCCCCCAACTTGGATGAAGCTTCCTTCATTTGCAAAGTGCAGGTGAAGATGTTCAGGAATTACAGATCTCGCAATTCTGTTGGGCATGTGAGAGCTGACCAAAAACTCATTGCTCAGATCCAAAAGCTTCACGTGCAGAGCGACCGCCTCTTTCCTCTGCAGGGACGAGAGCAATGGGTTCAGAAAATATAGCGGGAGAAGTCTGAGACCACAAGGTGAGACCAGGAAGAGGTTCTGGACACTGTACGCTGATGTTTTTATTATGTATTGTTGTTGATTGTTTTCATAATCTTCTCTTTTACAGGTGATTATGAAGTTGGAGCAACCAGACTTTATGATGAACTCACCAGTTTGTCATCCAGATGAATTCCACTGATTTCAAAGTCGAACATGAATAACTCTGCTACTCTTCTAGAGAGAAACATCAAGGAACATTTAACCTTAAATCGCTGGTCATGAGATCATAATTAGATATTGATACAATGGTGAAAAGAGATAATACTTTATCCATTGTGGTTCCAACCGCTTCTACAATAACACTAAATAAGTAGTAACGTTACCTTGTTTCAGGTTCCAGCTGAGCCACAACATCTGGGTTGTCCAGCAAATTCTTCAGACTCTTGCATAACTCAACATTAGTGTTCAGTCTGAAAATATACAGTTTGCAATCTTTTAAGAGCTTCCAAGATCTGTCTAAACTAAAGCCCACAGTGGTCTTTCAATGACCAGTGGTGTCATACTGCTGCAAGTAGTGTAATGTAATAGGTTTCCTTGGTAACTATTCTTGGCTATAAAACACATTTGTGAAGATGAGATACATATGTTGCCTCTTACTTCTCGACAACTGTGCCGATCGCTATGCAGGTCTTCTCTGCAGCCTCACGGAAAGCTGGATCTGGATGAGCCACTTTTATAAAGTCAGCCTGGGGAGGGGAGAATAATTACATATCACTTATAGCTCAATAAATTAATGACCAAAACCAGCCAGACTGTTTATATGCTCTCTGTGAAACATATCACAAATTATTTTGACTACCATAGTTACCTGAGCCAAGGAGGTTATGTTTGGTTTGGTTTGCTCGTCTGTCATTTAGCAACATTATACAAAAATGCTGGATGGATTACCACTAAACTTAGTGAAAGGATGCGGTAAGGGTCAGAAAATAATCCATAAATGTTTGGTGCAGATCTGGATCAGGGGGTGGATCCAAGTCTTTTTTCACTCTTTCTAACACTATGAGATATGGGGCATTTCTCGACATTTTTGACCTCTCAGAGGATTATGTTTGAATCTTGATGACAAAATTCTGACATATTTAGGAGGTTGATATCTATGAGAGTGTGGAATTTTGTGCGGATGTAGCTGTGCAATTTTCTTTATCTTATCATCTCCCCTGTGTGTTCTTTCTGTGCTGAACTTCTGTGTGTATGCCTCAATAACTAACAAGACAACACGGAGTAGGAGCAGAAAGTGCTCTGCTACACAGATCCAAATAAAAATCTAGATCTAGAGGATTTAAATGTGGTTACATAGGGATGTGGCTGTAGGTCAACAAATAGAGCTAGAAACCTGTATTACCATCAATGTGAAGCTTACTCTATAAGGCTTGTTTGAATTTAAGAAGACAATTGGGCCTTTCTAGTTTGTAATATTGGATTGATTATAACATACGAGCAGCAACTATTCAGAGCATGACTGCAAACTAATACTGATGGATAACTTTCTAAATCTCCACTGGGTAAGTAAACTATCTGTAAAATGACTGTAGTATCACTGTCATATTTGCACAGTTTCTGTACATGTTTAGGCATTGAACTCACCAGATCGGCCACTTTACACAACCCATCTGACAGCTGGTCAAAAGACTCCACAGTCTCTGCACCTGGAGGACAAGAACAAACTTTTTCCACCAGCAGCTCCGTGTTTTTCAGAGACGTCTCGGTGGCGATCTGGAAACCTGCAGGACAGCTCAGCTCTGGCACTCCAAACAAACCCTGTTAAACACAGACAGACAGAGAGAGAAGTAAAGAGACAGGTAGAGAGACAGACAGAGAGGCAGACAGTCAGAAAAAGTGAGACAGACAGCCATATAGACAGAGAGTCAGACAGAGAAACAAGAAGAGAGAGACAGACAGATACATAGAGATAGACACCGATATAGACAGCGAGACAGACAGACGGAGAAACAAGGAGAGAGAGACAGACAGACAGACAGAGAGATAGACATATAAACAGAGACAGACAGAGAAACAGAGAAACAAGAAGAAAGAGACAGAGAGACCAAGAGACAGACAGACAGACAGAAAGAGAGTAGAGATAGAGAAACAGACATACAGACAGACACAGACAGAGAGACAAACAGGCAGGCAGACAAGGTCATATCATTGTTACCACTGACTAATACAACACGTGTGTATAACATGCTGCAGTGCTGTGATTATTCAGTCATATAAGACAAATACAAACCACGCTCTTGTCCAACATGTCCAGTCTCCGGACAGGCTTGGCATTGAACGCGGCTCCCACAGGAGACCAAGTGGTGACATGTCTCCGGACACTGGTCCACAGGCTCCTGTGCTTCACAAAGTGAAGCAGTCTTTTACACGTAGACATGTTGTCCCCTCTCAGCTTTATGTCCTGTTGTTGTTGTCTACTGGGGTTTGAATTGCTCACAGTGACTGACAGAGGACATGCTAATCTTTAGCTTTAGCGTCAACCTGTTAACAAAAGCCGGAAACGCAAATAACTAATGTAAACAACGTCAGTATATTCTACACGTTTCTCTGTACTTAAATTACAGACTAGTCGTTTTAAGTGACATGTGAAACGTAACTGTCAGTCTAATACATAACCGCTCACATGTTAGCTCACTGGCTATCAATGGAAGAAAATACGAGAGACGGTTGAAGCTGGTATTTTCGTGAAAAGATATAAATATATATTCATGCTTATTGAAGAACTTAATTCCACAAAAACAAATAGTGACTCTATAGTATCATAGAAAAACTGCAGCAATATTATTTAGTAAAGAAACCATCATTACAAACTGTACAATTCAGATCCGTCGAAAGTGCGAGTAACCATCGATATAAAAACATGACGTCATCACGCAGACGCGCCGTTTGGCCGCCGAATTTTAAATGTTTTATTTTGAAGGTTTTTTTCTGTTAAGAAATCCTTCAAGATAAAAGCAGGTGAGTTTGGTGCTCACTCAAAACACTTGATTTAATCTTTACCTCAATATTCATATAATTTGTATTTATACATTATAAGATGTGCAAAATAGTATTTCAAAAAGTAATTAATAGAAGACCAAAATGGTCAGAAGACAATTTTTTATTTTGTGTATTTCTATTAAAGAGCTTCACTGCAAATTTGAATTGTTTTAGTCACGCAAACATAAGCTCCCTTTTCAAATGATGCATGTCTATCATTATATTTCTTACTCTTTACTTCTTTACAGCTACAAAAAATAAACTGGTTAAGATCTCATTGTTGTTGAAGTCCAAACTTAGATTTAATCAACTGTGGATTTAAGGTGGAACAGCAGTGCGTCCACACTGTAATCAGGTTTTGTGAGTAGAGGGTAAATTACATTAGTGCCAAACTACAATTACCACCATGCGACTGTTTGCCTCCACCAACCAGTGCAGTCTGTCTACATACATTTTTTTTTCCACTCACATGAGGTCCCCTTGAACTTTGACCCCTAAAATGTCACCAGTTCATCATTGAGTCAAAGTAAACGAAATTTGAAAGAATAGCGTAAACCTGCTGGAGCATAGTGGATAATGCTCATGATGGCAATGCATAAGATGAAGTCAGACACAGAATACACCTTGAAATGATGTCTTTATTAATAGGAGGAATAACTCAGTTCATTGTACTCCACAACCACATTGCATTAATAGATTTCCTGTGAAATTGGTTTATTAAAGGTGTAGTACGAAAAACATTAAGCAAAAATGTCAAAGCAACTATTTAGAAACCTCCCCATAAACAAAACTAAACCAAGTGACTGGCAAAAATGTTTTAAGACAACTCTGAAAAAGAATTTAATACTGAAAATAGGTAACACAGGACAATAAAAAGTCTTCCCAATATGAGAAATCACAGTATTTTGCAGTAAGTACTTTTGGTTACTTGTACTTGGCAAAACGTACCAATTTGTGACATATGGCAAGACAATGCAGTTAAATGTAAAAAAAAAAAATATATATATCAAATTTAAATAAAGGTTTTGCTACTGATTGAGCTACCCTTTCAGACAATGTCAATCTCAATCACATATTTACACCTATTCACTAGAATAAAACACAAAACTAATGAAAAAAAAGAAATGTATGGGGGAAGAACATACTAGTTCATTTGGCTCATATAAAAAAAAATAATACAGTCAAGCATTAAGTGTTTGTGGAGTTACAAAGGAGTGCTGTAGTAATAAGTCTGAACTTGATTTTGTTTTTGTCCCAGTGAGTGTGCTTCGACATATGCCGACGTGGAATCGTTTCTTTACCTTACGTTAGCTCGAAAAAACAACTGCATGTCTGAGACTACAGTAAACTTAGTTGACCCCTGAGTTTCTAATGCAAAACTAGTGTATGAAATACCTCATTACAGTGTATCTTAGTGCAAGCCAGCAATATGCTTGATTAAACAGAGGTATATTAGATAGCACCCAAGCTGACAAAGATTCCCCAGAATGGTAACTCTGCTGGCCAAATCACAACAAGCAGTATGAGAGGTGGCGTTCAGCTCTGCATCCTTGTGAAAACCAGCAGATCAAATGCTCGAATTTGTATTACATCTATAAACATGTTTTTTTTTTTCATAGAAAATATAAATATCCCTGAATGAAACAGATTCACAGCATTTTCTCTCGAGGACTCCAGTGCTACTACCATAACATGGCCATCAAGTGTCTTTAAGGTCTCCATTTAATGTCCTTTCTCTGTCTCTCCTCCTCTACAGCCCGTTGTTTCCAGCCATTTCGTCCTTCATTCGCTGTCGTGATAATTTACCGTCCGCTTCCCCCGGTTGCGGGTGTTCACGCGCGTTTTCTTCTGCGTTTTGCTGTATGACTCATCGCTGTACTCCTCCTCCTCCTCCTCTGAGGCAGCCTGTTGCCGGCGCTGCCTCAGCTGGCGGCTGGCGCTCCTCCCGCCGATCCCAGATCGTCTGTGACTTCTCCTCTTTGGACTGCTGTGGGACCCTGAGCTGGCAAATGAGTTTTCAGAGGCAGAAGACGACTTGCTTTCTGAGTCGGAACTGTCGTTGCTGCTGCTGTCGCTTTTTTTGTTTGTTTGTTTTGGCTGCCTAACTTTCTTCCCCTTCTTTGAAGAACTGACATCCTCCTCCTCGCCGGAATCAGACTCGGAAGAGGTGTCCTCCTCGTTGCTGTTGCCATCCCCTTTGTTGGATTCCCTTTTGGGACGCTTTGAAGAGCCTGACCTGATATTTTTATTGTTCTTGGACACTGGCTCTTTCTTTCCCTTCTCCTCCCGATTTTCTTCGGAGTCTGAAGTGTAAATACGTTTTCTCTTGGAAGACGGTTGATTCCTGGTTTCACTGGGAGATGTTCTCTTTGACTCTCTCGTATTACACCTGTCTTCCCTCAAAGCTCTAGCAGTTTTGTTGCCGTTCCTCTGTTTACTCTGGCTTGCAGAAGCAGAATCTTCCTCGGAAAGAGAGTTCTCACTGATGTATTTCTTTTTTGGCAGGGCTCTAAGATTCCGCCGTCGATTTGACGTGCTATCTGAATTATCTGACTCCTCCTCTGATGAGCCGGTGGAGCGTTTCCTCCTTGACTTCCTCTTGGGTTTGTATTCTTGCTCAGAACTCTCTGCGGCCGAGGTGTCACCATGAGGCCGTTTAGATTTGCTCTGGTTTTGTGCCAATCTCTCTGTCTTCGTTTCAACCTCAGATTCCTCACTGGAGTGATTGCTTTCTTCAAAGCTTACTTCATCTTTTTTCAGTTTTTTCTTGCGTGGGTTGGATTTCTTTGGAGAATTACTGAGTTCGTCTGATTCTGGACCATTCAGTTTATTAGTTGAGGCATAATTTTGTTTATCTTGGCTTTTTGATGGTATAAGTTTACTCTTTTTCCTAGAGTCCTTGTGGATTGCTTCCTCCACGTTTCTTCCATTTTGGTGTGGATGTTTCTGCAAACTGTGTTTTTTGTCCTCTTCACCTGAGCTTACAGGAGGTTTGTGTCGCGTGGTCCTGTGTTCAGTGTCCTCTACCTCCTCCTCACTTGTAATCCTCTTTTTCCTGGCTGGAGTAGCTGCTGTGCTTCTTGAAGGTCTCGGAGAAACCGCTGTCTCTTCCTCATTCTCCTCAGCTTCTCCAGAACTCTCCTCTGCAGTCTCCTCCTGCTCAGAGTTACTGTCAGATTTGTGATGTTTTGTACTGTGTCCGTTCATGTGGGACAAAGTATCTGCAGAGAAAATGTGAAAACAATCCAACGGATTAGAGAGACTTTGACATGAAGTCGCAACTAGATATCAAAATGTAAACATGACATGAGGATATTTTTTCACCATTTCCCTTTGCTTTAGCAGCTTGTCTCTGTTTGTTGGATCTCGTCTTGCCGTTCTGCTGATTCTGGGAGGAGGATGAAGCTTCGCTCTCATTTCCATCCTCTTCATCCTTCGTTTCACGACCTGATTCTTTTATATTCCGAGAAGCTATAAAGCAGAATGAGAGCAGAACTGAGCAAATTTGTATCCTGTTAACTGCTTTAAATATAAAAATGGGAATAGACTGTATATATTTTCAAGATCTGAGAACACGCAAAGGAGTAAACCTAATGCAGACATTTCATGCGTGCACAGAAGCAGTGTGAGCACGAGGAGAAGAGCTGAAGCTGGAGTACAGGGAATCTGTCCAAGCAAACTTAGCACAAGCAGAGGCTATTTTGAGTGAGTCCGCAGGGATTTGAGGGAGAGCATTACAAAATCTGAACATGAAATCAATAAGTCCTGCTCTCAAACTGAAAGACCACACTCTTGAATAAAGATAAAAACCCATATTCAAGAATTTCAATGTCCATTTTAACACATATTTTAAAAAGTACATTTGCTTACCCCGTGTTGACGGCTTTCCATCTGAATCTGAGCTGCTCTGGATCACTGCGGGGCGTTTGCCGGCCCGGGATGCAGGGCGGAGGCGGCTGCTGCTCCTTCTTGGCTTCTCCTCCTCTTCGTCATCCTCCTCTGATGCTTCAAGGAGTTTCATCTTATTCACAGCTGCCCTCGCCGTCTTTCTCTTGAGTGACCTGCGGACTGAGATTTCCACGTCCTCCCTGTCCCAGCCCTGGGACATGGACAAGTCCTGGTGGTGACGTTTCTCCCTGCGAGATGACCTGCTGCTGTGACCATTCATCTCAGCTCTGTCCTCTGAAAACAAGCCATGAAGATGTATGTGAAATGTGTAGCTGTGACTTACATGGCTTTAGGTTCACAAGTGTCTATCTTAAGCATTTACCTGTCCGTTTCCTGTCCGCAGCAGCACTGTTTCTGGTCAGACGTGTACTCCTGCTGTTTTTACTCCTGCTGGGGTAGCGATTACCTGAAGACTGGGAGGACACTTCTCCATCCTCACTCTTCTCAGCTTCACTGTCAAACTCCTCTTCTTCATCGTCCTCTTCCTCCTCTTCACTGTCACTCTTGGCAACTGGAACAACATCGTATTAACAGGGTTAATCACTTAAATACACAAACTTCATATGTTGCATTATGATCTCCTTGGTTTTTCTCTGAATCTAATTTGAAAAATGGATTTCAACTGGAGAAACTTCGGACCTTTTTTCCTCTGTTTGGCACAGTTGCTCCTCGTAACTCTTGCTTTATGTCTGCGTTGGTGGTGCCTTGAGGAATCAGGATGTTTTTCCTCTGGCTCGCTCAGCTCACTGTCAGACTCTGAAGTGGAAAAACATTGGATCATGTCACGATTGAGCCAATAAGCTATCAGACTTTTCACTCTCAGTTTGGGGACAGAAAGATATTATGAGAAGATTCAACAGCGCATCTCCATAGCTTAGTTTCGTAAGACTGTATGTATTTCCACTATATAACACGTCACAAACTAAATGTGTTAGTGATCTGGAACTGGGTATAACTGACCACTTAGGATCAGGTTTTTGTCATCTGAAAAAACAAACATGGCACAGAATCTTGTCCTATAATTCAAGTGTATGTATAACACAGTCTCATTTGTACCTGGTGTTGATGAAGCAGCTTTGGAGCCGGAGTCGTCCTCCGAGGAGCTGTGACCTGAGCTGCTGCTTCGACTCCGCCTGGCTCGCTCAGAAACAGACACTTTGGCTGAGGTAGATTTGGTCACTGACGTCATCTCGACTTTTACCTGAGGTTTGACTGCACCCTTCTTTTGACTTGAGAAAAGAAACATTTATTTATTTATTTATTTTTAATCAGGCAGTGTCATGGAAAATAAATTAGCATTAAAGCCTGACTGGTCTGACACAGACTGTATATAAAGATGAACGACATGGTAGCACTGGGCTGCAATGCATGTCATAAATGGTACATGTTGGCAGGTGGCACACGTACCAAACCAAAGTCAAAGGACATGTCAAATAATTTTGTCTCAAAGATGTTTCTGTCATTTGAGGTAGTTCTTATTAAGATGTTTGTTCGAGTGCTCATTTTTGCAGAGGGTCAAACTGTCATTACTGTGCAGACTCTGGCTCCAAATCATGTGAAAAAAGATGGCGGTACCAGTATCCAGGATATTTTGGCTTCATATTTGTACAACGGGAGAAAGTGGATCTATCTTTACATACAGTATGTGGTCTGACACCTAAGCAGTTATGAATTAAATGGATTTCTCTTCAGCATTTGTGCTGTAATTCACTCTGTACATTGGAGAAAAGGTTACAACAAAGTACTTAAACCAGATTTTTACCTACAACGTTCAGAGTAGATAGTAGATATTATATCCCCTGACCCACTCATTTGTTAGGAGGTTACGTTGAGCAAAGGCCCAACTCAAACAGACCTTGTTGTGGTGGAGGACTGATCCTGTTGTTGCATCTTCTTACGGAATCTCTGACTGCGGCGGAGCCTATCACTGCTCTTCACAGCAGTTTTGTACTCAGATATGATTGTCCTGATTTGCTCCTCGAAGAAGGCAGAGAGCCGCAGGGTCATACTGTAAATCTACGGCAGAAAATTTATAGAAGAGATGGAGACAAACTAAAATATAAACTGTAACATTTAACTATAAATGAAGATCTGTAGTAGAAGATTACTTGATGACAAGCTTTAATTACTGCCCTACCTTGGAGCGTTTATTGGGTGTGTAGGCTTTAGCATTCGCAAATATTAGCCGGGTGTCTTTGCAAAGCTCGATGGGGTTTTCATAGTGGTCTTCTTCTATGGTCCTTTTCACAGAGCCAAAGTCCATTGGTGTATCAATAATATCATGGTAGTCCTGCACACACAAAACACGATTTAGACTTAAAACAAACACTAAATGTGAACACTGATGTGAACTCTGTTAATAGCATGACTGCAGTGTGCTGTGTTAACTCACTGGATAGTTCTCAGGATCCACAGCCTTCCTGAATGGTTCTGAGTCCTCACACTGGAATATGTAGTTGAGCAGACTCCTGCACTGTTCCTTCCAGGCATCTCTGTCTGGCACCACCTCTACAGAGTGCTGCCGATGTCAGCCAATAAGAGAGGAGATCATCATTACAAGTTAAACACACTAATCTGTTGCTGCTGAATCATTAAAAGTCAATCTGCCACCAAACTGGCATCTCCATTTCCTCATACATGTTCTATCTGTGGCTCAAGCTGCTTTCAAACATGCACTTAACTCAGGAGTTCAGTGCATGTCCATGTTATTAATGGGTTGTGTTGTTTTTAAATTGCTGAAAAAGAACTTTGTATAAAACTGCATGTATTAGTGATGTTGATCATTAACCTTTTAACCATTGACCAACAATAAGGATTTTGACCAATTAATACCAGGGATCTGTTAAAAAAGTACTTGGACATTGTTCCTATCTGAGCAGGTGTTCTGTGTCGTGGGTCTCACAGTTAGACCAGACTGAACCCACAGCATTTAGACATGTTGCGGTTTCTAAATAAAAACATTAGAAAGATTGTGTGCTTAGAAATTAACAGGCCTGGCCATTTGTGTTTGACCATTGAACATTTATGTAGTGTACCATCATGCCCATCCTATTAACTGCATGTCCATCATGGCCACGGGAATGTGCACAGCTAAAGTAGAAGGTTATGCTAACGTCTGCCTGCCTAAGACGCTAAAAACTGAGGATGTTTTGATGGTCCACTGAAGCGGCTAGATTTATCCAGACTGTGACAGAAGTGTGTATATGCGTGTTAAAAAAAGAAATAAAAAATGTACATCTCTAGAATGTTTATATGCACAGTATTCAGTATTTCCTTTTACCTGATGCAGCCGGTGTCCAGCTGAGGTTCCTGGTGCTTCTGTATCCTCATCCTGTGGACAATAACCAAACGTCAGATACTTGAATCTGAACACTGACGTGCTAATTTCATTTTCTACTGGTGACCAGATGTTGATAAACTATCTAAAAATGATAAACCATTAGAACATGCAGTTCTTATTACTAATGGACAATCAAAGTCTTCTTAATCATCACTTCCAGATCTCTCATCTGTGTTTCAAGTAAAATCAACCAAATCACAACAGACTTAAAAAAGACTGGACAGATTTTATGTATTAAAACAAACCACATCTCTTTGTGCACTTATACCTCTGTTTGCTTGTCAAACTAATATCTAGCTATTTGACTAGTTCAGGAATTTTACCAATATGTGACATAAAGCAGATAAAAAAATATAAAAAGTCATTGCATGTAACATTATAGTTGTTTAATTCGGTTGACTTACCTCTTCATCATCATCCATCTCTTCAACAGCGTTGTAAATCTCCATGATATCTGTGCAGCTTGGATCACTGCGAAATTAAGAAAGGTTTTTAGAAATTATATACTGTGGTATCATCACAGTCTTCTTTTTAAGTTGTTGACATGCATCAATGTATCCCCTTAAACTTTTTTCGAGGAGTTGTATTTTTTAGTATATTCAGCTTACATTTATGTTTGAGCAAATG
This sequence comes from Hippoglossus hippoglossus, assembly GCF_009819705.1. NCBI lineage: Eukaryota > Metazoa > Chordata > Actinopteri > Pleuronectiformes > Pleuronectidae > Hippoglossus > Hippoglossus hippoglossus. The sequence continues at coordinate 21,690,991 of NC_047163.1, read as the reverse complement.
TTAATATATCTAGTTGTCTGGCCCGTGTTGGAGTTTCTCCATTTTTAGGTGCGATAATGCTCAGGAGAGTGATGAGTAAAACCAAATTTTACAGCATTTATACTAATTATAATAGTAGAGCTTTATTGTCCAACAAGGCTGGAAAATTGCCTTCAGCTCACCAGTACAACATACAATCAAACAAACAGATGAAAGGAAAATACCTTAAAATTTGATTAAAATGCTCTTTGCACATGTAAATGCAAGTAATGATTGATTTCAGAATGAATAGATATCTGGATTATTTTTAGCATTAAATGAAAACTAATATTTTTTGACTGGCAGGAGCTCTTGTTCTCACTGGCATGGTGGCCCACCAGGCAGGTACAGTTGTAGTAGAAACACTGAAAATGCTCAATTATTTTCATACACATTACAGATTCTGATTATTGATGCAAATGATAATTTTAATTATAATGTAATACATTTTTTAAGTTAGTTTTTTTTTTTTTTTCAAATAACACCAGCAAAGAGAAGAAGAACTTACTTGACAAATTTCTGGAGGACATTTGTGATGATTTTTGCAGAGTGGGCAATCTTGCTCCTTGGCTCATTGAAAGTGCGGGCGTTATGTGCAATATACCTGGCATCCCAAATTAATGCTGAGAGGCGTCTGTGGACGGATGTGAATAAATATACTGAGTAGCACAAAATATATGCAAAGACAACACAAGAACAGATCAACAGTACAAATAATTCCATGAATTCACTCTGACCAGCTTTGCATTAACAGATATGCAGAAGACAGACTGGAGGGACTGACCTGTAGAATCTGTGCAAGAGTCGCAATTTGATGGTTCCCAGATCAGTAGGATAGGCGATCACAGTGCAGTAGGTGGGATACTGAACCAGGTCCACGGGACCAGAGAAGGGAGCTGCGATCTCTGTAACAGACACACAATGCAGCTGGGAAGAAATTCTTAAAATAAACCCATAGATCCCCTGATGTGGGCAATTGACAGAAAGGAGACTGAACATATTTGAGTAAATGCAAACTAAACAAGTGTCTGTATGTATACAAACCAACGGTGATGAGCTGGTCGATGGCTGCCATGATGCGTTCACACTCGTCGTTCCTGCTCCTCTCCCCCCACTCCCCTGGCAGAGGCTTGTACATCAGCTCGCTCATCTCATCTGCCGTCACAGGGATACCACCTCCTTCAGTCTCTGGCTGCTCGGCTGCACGGGAGGGACAGACCTCTTCAATATACAGTGGAACATCATTATGTCTTATAAAGACTGCATAAGACATAATAATGACTGTACGTCTGTATGTGGTGGATGTGACTGTAAGTACAGTGGTTTTATTTACCATTATCTGGAATGGGTTCCACATCCCAGGGACTCAGTTTCTCATTTTCCCCATTGTCCCAGCTGGGAGGGAACACAAAAATTTGTGTAAGACAGTTTGTCATGTCAGCCATCAAATCTACAACACTGACAAATAATATAATATTATATTGATTATAATCATATATAACTTATAATAAACTTTATTTAAATGTGGAAATTAAAAGAAAAGCAATAAAAAGAAGATAACGATAATTAGTTCCCAAAACAAAAGTGAAAAAAATTAAGCTACACACAGTATGTGTAAAAGATTTGAAGAACAGACATAAAAGATACTAAGGATGTTGCCTGTCTGATCTCAATAACTGTTCCACAGTTTCCGTTCTTCAACAGCAAAGGCCCGGTCACCATTAGTACCACCTTTTCAAAAATGGTATTCTTTTAAAACTCGTAAACATTATTTACAATCTTTAACAAGATGTTTTTTTCATAAAAAAAAGAAAAATACTATTAAAAAATGTCACAAATATGACATTCTGTACACAGTATAAAAAATACATAATCCTGGTTCAATGTGAATGTCAACGATTAACACTGTAATGCCTGTTAATGACCACTGGGGGGCAGTTAGAGTCGTCATAACCAATTGGCTATAGACTGTGAAAACACATAATATTAAGATTAACAAATTAAAACGTAAAATCTAACATCAAATATGTTTTCTGAAAAAAGAAATGTTTGGTTTGGCTTTGTATTTACTTTGTTCTGTCATAGCTGCCGTCTCAAGAGGCAGAAAAAACAAAACTATCCGTTTCTATCTTCAGAAGGCCTGTAATGTCTTGCAGCTTTGTTTTAAATAGGGACAAAAGTGACAATCTCATTGTGTTAGAAACTTGCTTGTACCCCCAGTTACCCTGTCCAGACAACACATGTGTGGTTTTCCCACCTGACTTTGAAACACTGGAAGAGACTGTCAGGGTATTCAGGCTGGTACGGCTCCTGACAAACGATGGTCCCAAACCACCAGGCATCGTCTATTACTGAACGAAACCTGTCGCCTGCAACAGAGAGAATTAACATAATTTGAAAGTTTCATGAAAATGTTTTTCAAGTTCTGCCTCAGAAACAAAATGACTATAGACAGACAGACTGATGTGTTGATCACTTTATCTCTCTACATTATATGCCGGGGTGATAAAAACTGAAAATCCTCACAATAGAATAAGGGTGTCCCGCTCAGGGGTATGTTTTACTATATTGACATAAAGGCATTAATTTCACTCAAGGGAGCATCTTTTTCTGTGTATATTCATGTACATAAATCAGATAAATGGAGGATAATACTGAACATAAAAACAAAACGTCAGCCATTAGGGATCTCTAAATCAAAAGATTAACATAGACCTAGTTTGATTATATCTTAAAGCAGCTTGGGATTATGGTAGTTGTTGTCTTCACCACCGCTGTCCATGGAAATCTACCTGATACAATTCAATAACATCTCTAACAAGGTGCATAAACTTACGTGGTTGCCAGTTTCGACGCAGCGCCTCGTCATAACTTTGCCTCAAAACCAGGAAATCTATAACATCGGGCATGTCGTGGTACCTGTTGGAGAAATCAGTCATTTTAATGGGAAAGTGCTTACATCCTTTGTCTTTGTGAAACTGAACCTCAATCATGATGAGTAATACGAAACCATTTTACAAAAGAACAGCACCAGAAATGTAGCCAGCATTTCAGCACAAAAAACATATTTTGGATGCAGAGAGCTCATTATCTTCATCATAAATTTGGAATAAAACATGCCTAATTTTTTACTAGTGATCTTTGTGAATTTACATTCAGCTCATACAAGACACAGACAAATGCCACTTTCATGTGTTTAAAGAGAATAAGACACACATTTTAATGTGTTAATATGTAATGTGTGAGCCAGTTAATGAAGCTGAGCTGCTTACTTGACAGAAAACGACTTGTCTGTGATTTTTCCAGTGCCGTGGTCGATGAGAGTCAGCTTCAGGCAGCAAAGTGTTGGAGGGCAGACTTCATATTTGATCCCTGTGATCTTTACAAACTCTTGGTCCTAGAAAACATACAGAAGGGTTTCCATTCATTTCCTAGACTTCTACTTGTGCCGATGAGATAAAACATTATGATCACTCAAAAAGCTAAAAAAACACAATTAAGTGTGCAGTCTCTCTTACATGATGTTTATGGGAGGAATATGTCACAATGCATAGACTACAAAGACTTTGTAGATTATATTCAACATTTTTAAAATTGAAAGTATTTTTCAAAACTCTTCTACCAGTAATGTTTGACTTTTCTTTTAATTTGCTCTCATCTTACCCGCAGCTCCATTTTTTTCCAGGGCTGTTTGTCTAAGTTGATGGGGTACAGTTCACTCCGACTCACTGCCTCAACATATGCTTCATGTCCCTGCCGAAAGTAGATCACCTGAAAGACACCAAAAGAGTCAGATCTTAGAATGCAACTGAAACACTGGATGATGATGATGATGATGATGATGATGATGATAAATGTTTTTACTTTGTATTTTTACAAGATAATGATGATGCTCTGCTACGATCACCATAGGAACTTACAAAAGTATTTAGACTACATCTACAGTATATGTTAGCTTTATATATTTAAGAGCAATCAAATAATAATATTGTTTCTCAATTCTGCTGACAGTTTTAAATCACCTGAAAGACATTTATAAAAAAGATTTCCTTCCATTTTCTTTATGGTAAATTTCTAGGGTTGAGTAATTTTTTTTCTCCATTTCTTTAATGTGCCAATTAAATGATGTTTAGTCTCACAAGGAAAATATTTGATCTCGTTGTCATAAGGAGCATGATTATCTGCCGATATTTTAAGGTTCGGTTACAACTGGAAAAGTAATGATTTATATTTGAGAAGACGTTACCGAATCTGAGGGATTGAAATAAATCTCGTAACAAATACAAATTTTGTACTATCAAATAAAAGAACTCTAAAAACACCGATCCTAATATTAGCATATACCTCATCGCCCATTTGGGGAACAAACGGAGACTTCCTGGGAATGACATCAGTGATCCATGGTGAAGGTCTGAACTCATTGGACACTTCTCTGTTGATGGATGGTCTGGCCTTCAGACGCTGATTGGAGCACAAAGATGGAAAATGTTATAAGACTGAATATGAAACCGTTGATTTATTGTTATACAGTATTTCTTCAATGAGATAATCTACAGCACAGTGACATGTCAGGATTAGTAATCTCACAAGGGTCTGACAACTCACCCGTGGTGCCTTGTTCTTCGCTTTCTTGGACTTCTCCTTGATTTTCTTCTCAGGATTCTCCTCCTCATCACTCTGCTGCTTCTCCTCCTCTTCCTCGTTCTCTTCCTCCTCCTCTTCAGAGGTGCTGAGTCTGCGCTGCACTCGTTTCCGTGACGACAAGGGGGTGGAGGGCTGCAGATTTATACCGGCATCTGCCGTCCAGTCAGAGTACTCACTGGACGTGTGGCTATCCAATCAAAAGTAGTTATGATTAACATTTACATTTTAAACACAGATGAAAACAGGCTGGAAAAAACATGTTTAACTAACTTGTTTAAACTTGTTTAGATTCATGGAGGTGACACAAAGCAGTAGCAAAAACTTTTCACATCAAAATGATAACCAACTCAGTTTTTGTGATGGGAAAACCTGTACTCTGGTACACTAAACAAGTTTAAACAAATGCTTAGAATAACTTCCCAATACTTTGTGATCCATGTCTAGACAACTTTATACCTTGAGCTGTCACTGTTCCATTCCTCCTCATCATTAGAGGACTCCAGATCACTCCCATCCAAATCATTGTCCTGAACACATTCAAAACAAAAAAACAAATTGCTTAACAATTGAAAAAAGGCAAATAGAGAAGACCTCATATACTTGTAAATTAAGAAGATATGGCACCTCAGAGTGAAGGTCTGAGTTTGGGGTTTCCTCTCCCTCTTCACATGACAACTCAAGGAATTCCCTCGAGTCACTGCGGCCGTGGGCTCGCTTTGTAGTGCAGGCCTCCTCGTCTGAATCATCCTGATAAGACAGCGCAAAATTTTTCGTACTGAAAGAGTTGTGAACTGGAAAAAAACCCTGAAATCTTTGACAAAGAACTAATACAGAGGACAATAAATAAACCCCATATACTCTCTCTCTCTCTCTCTCTCTCTCTCTCTCTCTCTCTCTCTCTCTCTCTCTCTCTCTCTCTCTCTCTCTCTCTCTCTCTCTCTCTCTCTCTCTCTCTCTCTCTCTCTCTCTCTCTCTCATATATGTATATATAGACCGACAGACAGACAGACAGATAATTTGACTATTCAACACAGAAGCTGTAATGTTGTTAAATGCAAGTTACAGATGGGTTGAAGTCCAGCACATATTGTCCAATGAAATTTCACAAAGTTGGGGACACAAATCTTAAAAAATTAAGACTTCCTTCACAAGTAAAAGAACAAGAAACCTACTCGACAGCTGCTGTAGATAATTCGCCTCTTCTTTGCATTGTACAGAGCCACCTCCTCATCTCCTTTGGCTGTTCGGATGTCCTCCTGGTCCCTGAATAACAATTTCCACAATGTTTCAGATTAAAGAGAAACAGCCCCTAGACTGAGAGAATTATGAATGCTATAAAATTTAAAATGGAAACTACATTCTGAAGCATATTGAGCCACAGGCATCAGACAGCTTTGTTTTCTGGTGTTCACACACAATGTCATGTACAATTTGAAAAAATTGTTATAGGGGATCTTTAGTCTGTTGATGTCAACCAGGCTAAGTTCACTTTCTTTTTCCTAAATTCTTTATATGTGTAATAAAAGATGGCCTTGTGAAAATAATGTCTTCACCAAACTCAACCAAGTTATTAAAATGATCTTTCTAAAGTAAATCATTTTTTTTACAATTCAGTTGATACAATCTAAATATTGATCTGATCTAAAATGGGAGTAGATAAATTTTCCTTTGCAGCATTGTAAAACATAACATTATAAAAACTAAAAACTAAAGTGCATACCTCTACCAAGGCCCAACAATAAAACCACATTTAAATCCACTAGATTCCAATTTTGTATTTGGATCTGCACCAAATTGCACACAATCATAAATATCCCTAAATGTCTAAAAGTCCCCTAAACCAGTAAAAACATTTTCATCAAGATCCAATAATTATTCTCTAAAAATAAAGGAAAATGTTGAAAATTGTCGCATCTTTCTCAGCCCATACCACATCCGTGCACCAAGTTTCACGCTAATTCAATTGTTTTTGCATAATCCGACAAACTATCAGAAAGACAAACAAAATGAAATCATAACCTCCTTGGAGGAGGTAATAGTGATTTGTCTTTTGTGTAAACAGTATCCCCTTGGAAATAAAATTTTATGAGTCATATACTTCATAGTTCAATTTATGGCTGGTAAAAAAATAAAATAATACTGCAGGTCTCATACCTGTAGCTGCTGGTTGCCAGTTCAGGCACCACCACCCTGCGTCTCCAGGCCTGCAGGTCCCTCTCAGTGGCTATCTGGCTGCGAGGGGCATTCTGGTGCATCTGCCGGACGCCTTCCACCTGTCCGCTGCGGCGCAGACCCACATTTGGGGGCGACTGCACATCTGCTCGATCATTTACAGACACTGAAATTGAAAAAATAAACCCATTAACGATAAGTGGGCTCACCACATCAACACATCATCTAAAACAATTCATTCCAGCTCTGGTGCTGTATTGATACCTCTGCGTGGCGTGCTTGGTGCTGGTGTGAAGGCTGCACCCTGTGCCTCAGCTTGCCCCTCCGGTCCTGCTCCAGCAGGCAGCGCTGCCTCTGTCCCAGCCTGCGACTGCCGGTCCTGATGCTCCCTGAGCTGTTCCTCCCTGAGCTGTCGGATGGCTTCGTCCAGAGGGCTGCTGCGTCTTATCGTAACCTCCTCGTGTTCTGCCGTCTGCTGGCTGATCACCTGCTCCACCACCTCGCCGTCGCCTGAAGAGAGCGAAACGAGGAGAGCGAGAGAATGAGTGGGTGGTAGAGGACCTTCATAATGGACATATACTTATAGCAGGTTGTTTAAAGAGGCTTGAAATGTTATTAAATCTAGTCTGGCTGATAAAGCAGTGAAAGTGGACTGGACTTATGCATAAAATGTACATTCTTGCCAAAATTTTTGAAATGAAGTCAAAAGAAGGCCTTACTTGTGGCTACATATCCCAGCTGAGGAACCAGGTGTTCAGCAGCAATGTTCTCCCGTCCTGGAACGAGACGCTGATACCTGATGTAATACAATAAATCAAAAACATTGATCAGTTTGAGATACATTAAATGGAAGACAACTATGAAATGCCTACACTGATCCTGCTATAACAATTGCAAGTAAAACAGGGACAATAAGACTATAAAATAATAAAAACGATGATTATGAAAATGCTCTAACCTGCCAATTTTCATCATGGCCTAGGGCAGTGGTCACTTTTGAATTCTAAATGTAAGCAGAGATCTACCACCCTGATATCTTTCAAAAACCCTCTTAGGGTCATATTTATTATTTTTGCAATTTCTGTTAAAGGCTCAATGTACGAGTATAAATATACACAAAGAAAGGCAGTTATTCAACTTTATCTATTCAATATTCACATTAATATCAATTTATTCTTATTTACAGCATCTGTTCAATGCATAATATTTAGCTTCTGAGTTCAACAATATGTTCACCTGCTATTGCAGTAAAATATTTTTTTGCATAGGCTTTGCCTTGACTATGGCCATAAATATGACTATTTCCTTGTATAAAAGTAGTCCTGTGTACTCAAATAAATACCAGTTTTTTTTTTTTAAACTAAACAATTGATTCGGTCAACAGAAATCCTGGAGTGCTTTTATTTTGAAACGCATACGGAAAGTGTTGCAACCATTTACGTTTGGGACATAAATTCTACAGATAAACATTAAAACTCAGCTGAAAGATCATCTCTCAGTTATTCTGCTGTGAACCACAATGTTTATCTGTCAGATTAGTCACAAATGTACGTATTTCCAACACTTCCCTAACCCCTTTCAAAGTAAAAGCACCCCAGCGTTCACTTTCTGAATCCATTCATTTGTTCTAGCACGGCTTTGATTGTTATCGCAAGTGCGGAAGATGCAGGTCTTCATACCGTAATGTCCTGACATTTAGTTAAGTACATAATCCGACTTGTATTCAAGGAAATGCAATAGATTTACCAGCAGCTCCGCCACCCGCAGTGGACACGCTGCAAGTGTGAACAACAGACAACCGACACAAAGCTGGTCTGCAGCGCAACCGCAGCAAGTGAGTCCAGAGTTGGGATTGACAGTGAAGACTGTCGAGATCGAGCAGTCGGCAACCACTGGTCGAGAGTATGAAAAACCTACACGGACTAATCTTTCAAGGGATGGAAACTGTACTGCTGCTGTATACTTGAAAGAGGACCATGTCTACCTCGGAGGATGGGGGTTTCCATCCACATCCACCAGGAAAGGAGGGGGCATGAGATGGGGAGCCTGCTGAGTCTGTTCATCCAGCACGAAGCCGTTGGCATCTCGGATCAGTGGTCTATAGTCTGTGTGGAAGAACACCTGGTCTGGAAGCTGTGGTGAGACCAGGAGAGAGGATGGATAAGACACCATGCTGCTTTAGATGTATTAACACGCACGCACGCACGCACTCACTTTGTCTTTTACCTGGCAGTATGGATGAATCATTTGTATAAACATTTAAAGTACATTTTCCGATTAATTCTTGCCTTCTCATATGGCTTGGAGCTGCCGAAGCCAAAGATGAGCAGATGGCCATGAGAGTCTGTGCAGGCAAAGCGTTGGCCATCGGGAGTGAATTTGCAGTCGAACACAGCTCCATGACCTTGGCCTTCAATCTGGATGAGAGACACAAATTCACCCCAGGTACAGAAACTCATTAACAAGGGAGGCAAACTCTATGCACAAAGGAGTTTTTCCACAGGAGCTCAAATAAATTTGTAGGTATTTGTAGGTTTAAGAATGGTTCATACAATATGTCCTTGAATAATTTTTACCTGAAGGACCACAAAGTACAATTTTCTAAAATCTGTTTCCGCTTCCTCTCAGTCTTGCTCATTGATGCATTTGTCATGTTGCGTATTGCTGTGTGTCTCTGATCTGAATCGAGTGATAAGCGTCACTGTACCATGTTGAAGTAGTGCTGTGTGTTTGTCCCTCGCAGCAGATTCCATATAAAGACATTCCCATCGTGACCGGCAGATAGGATGATCCTGGGGTCAAAAGGATGTGGCTCCAGCACAAAAACCTCAGCCTCATGGCCCTGAAAACACACTTCAAGTTAGTCTCTGGTTTGTGGAGGTTAATTCCACTAGACTCAGCATTTTATTAAGAGAAACACAACATTGTGCACAATTACTTTGAGGATATGTAGCAGCTGTCCTGTGTAGGAGTTCCACACTTTGAGGAGATGGTTGTTAACAGCTGTGATGACTGTATTGTCATGGCGATCCCACGCTACCATGGTGACTTTGGGTTTGAAGTAGCTTTCCTCTTCAGTCATTGCTTCAGCACTGTGAGAAAAAAAAAATCCAGTTGGAAAATACACATATTACAAGTATACACCACCTACAGCATTATCCTGCGTCTTTGTGTTTTCTCTATCAGTTAACTGAAGGTAACGAACTGGTTCATTTCTGCTTGAAAAAAAAGGAAGGAAGAGCAGCATGCTTCCTATTTAATGGAATCAAGTTCTATGAGTGACTTCCTCAGCTATATAACAAATAACAAAACCTGTGTGATGCTGATGATTTTCTTTTCCGATGAAACAGAATACCTTTTATATTGGACTTGTTCTTTGTAAATGAACACAAAACTGAATTTAACACATGAAAATGTTGAGAAAACATATAGCTGGAAAAAGTGTTTTTGCTATTAAAGCCATTGTCAGACATGACCTCCAGAGAACTCGGTCCGGACTTTCTCTGCAATTTGTCGTTCACAAAAGCAACAAATGATTCGGGTGTGGGGAGGTGCGGCAGGCAAAGGCAGGATATAACATATTGATTCTGCTGCGACGATCCCCTTTCTTTGTTTACTGCACATCAACACCGACGTCGCTCTTATCACCACAAAATCTCTTGACATCTTCGACATGTGTAACACAGCTTTTTCTTCCAAAGATATTTGTATATTTGTGTCTGGTTTTTTTTCATTTCTGCATCTGTCGCGTGTTAGAAGTGGCATCAAGCAGCTCCTGCGGAGTTTCTGCTGACTTTATACTCTGGGGCCAGGTGGAGAAAGTCAGCAAAAACTCTGGTAGAGGTTTGCATCTTCACTAGCCTCACGATTTGATTACAATTCAGCAGTCAACGATTCGATTCAAAACGATGCATTCCAATGTATCACATCCACAATTTTATATTTTACTGCACATGACTGCTTTTTCATCAATTAATAAAATCAGTCAGACAAACATGAACTCTGTTTTTATTTAGAAAGTGCTTTAAAAATATTACCGACTGTTACTGTTATTACAATTGTGCCGTAATTTACAAAATAAAGATGACAGCGGTCAGTGCTCTCCACACTGATTTCACATTCATTCAGTTTAGACTTATGTGCTGCACCTAAGGCTTAAAAGGACAAACTGTAATTATAGCCTTTACTGGTTCCCCCCTTAGCAGCACCACTGCACTGAGCGCATTACTCCGCATGTCAGCAAAATACTCTGCTCCTCTGTTGTTTTCTTATCATCACACTTAGAATTGATTTTTATAAAAACCTGTTGAAGTCATATTTATGTTCTTGGATAAACAGGGCGTCGCTTCTTCTGCAACAATTAAGTTAAAACACTGCGTTAAATCTTAATCTGTGGGAAGAACTTCTGTCTGCAGGAGTGCGTGTGCGTGTGCGTGTGTGTGTGTGTGTGTGTGTCTGCTCTTCTCTGTTACTCTTCACACACACAAACTGATAATCACTTGTATTTAGTTATTAATAGATGATGTGGGATCATGACTCCAGATCATTCCAGTCACTTTAACCCAGATGCCCTGACTGTGTGCGTAACGTCACGTCTTGTGTTGTGTCTCAGGTTTAAACATGTGTCTCATAAACTCTAGAGCGAATCAAAAACACAAAGTCAATGTCAGCCATGTACGTGTCCTAATAAATTGTGATCAGTTTATTGTTAAAGTATAAAGTGAGGGCAGGTCAGAGGGAGAGTGAGGAGGAAACAGACTCCGACAGAGACTCCGACACAGGACGACCAAACCTTTGAATAGCGTCTGTCTGTCCTGAAGCAGTGCTGGTTATAATTATGCAGCGGCGGGACATCGCTAAAACAATGAACATAGCGGAAAAGATGAATCGATTATGTTCAGTCACTGCATCGATGAAGAGTCGTCCACGTCCGCATCGCGATGCATCTAAGAATCGAGAGATTTCAACACCTGGAAATGCTCACTCGGACATTTGTTTTCACACATACACCTCTTTTGGAGTTCAGTGCATGTCTCAAAGCAGCTCAAATGTAATTTGTTAAAAGTAGTGAGAATAAACTGCCACTCATGCTTTGCCTTTCAGACCGACAGAGAGACAAGCTCAGGGTGGTAAACAATTTTTCCTCGTATTTAAAAAAAAAAAAAAAAAAAGAGCTGGAAGTATAACTCCACTTGCAGTATATTCAAATTTCAGTGATGTACTACATTGGCTCAGATATGTATAAGTGACAGTGAAATAAGCCCTGAATGTTTTAAGTAATTTCAAGTTTGACACTGATCGAGCATTGCTGTCTGATGGTAAACAGGGAGAACAAACTTAGGCCAAATCGCAGGTTAATATTGAAAACAAAAATCTCTTCCTTTTTATTTGTAAAATTATTCATAAAAAATGTATTTATTTTTTACAATATCCTTGGTTTCCAGTATCAGAAATCATGATATTGTACTTGTAGGTGGCTGCTTTACAGACAGGGGAGAGAGCTATGATTTATACAAGTTGTCAACTGAATAAATAAAAACACTTGGGCAAATGGATTCCACTGCTGACATCAGCACTGGTTCACCTGGCTACACTCCGACAGCTCTGTGAGGCGGCCTAGACAGCCAATTGTTTCACCTCATATAATAAACTTTCAGATACTTTATGCAGCATCTGAGAATCTTCTTCTTCAACAATCTGTTGCTCTTTCTTTGTATTTTCCCATCTCATTAAGCAATTACTGCACACACGACGGAGGCTTTTGCACCAAGATGAGATCAATTTCATCAACATTGCTTTAAAGTTTTTCCTTACCCTGGAAGAGTGGCCGACATGTTGAGCAAGAGGCACCTCCACTGCTGCCGCTGATGGAGCTTCCAGATCCGTGCTGTTCCATCACGACTTCCACTCACAAACCTGGGCCAGGACAGTGACATCAACTGTTACATTCAATTCACTATTAACTACTATGATAAATAAAGAAAGCAGTTTAATATACAGTCAGGTTATCTTACCTTTCACCTGAGTGACAAAACTGGATGCTATCAACTTTGTCCTGCACAGAGACGACAGAAATATGGAGAACGATCATTACACTTGTGTTACTGCTGATCTGACACAAAAAATGTACATGAATATGTTCTGTTGGTGCCATGTAAAGCATCAGAAATATAAACATTAATCGGATCTTACTGTGTGCTCATGGAGCTCTGATGTCTTTTCTGGACTCCCGCTTCCCAAGTAGTATATTCTGATGACATCATCTGTACTTCCTGTTGCTACGAATATCCCACCTGAGAAAAAAAGATGTAAGTTTAAGCCAAATATTCAAAAGTGAACCTGTGCGTCTATATAATTATATGCTACCTAGGTGATAATAATGACAACTATGCAATACTCAATCAAATAAATGTTTGGGTCCAGACTGTCTCCAGATTTGCCCTTTACACATTAGCAATGCAGCAGGAGATTCTGCGGTCAGACATGTACACAACAACACAACTCTCCAGAGAATTCAGGTGAGGGGTGGTGTAGCAGGCAGGAGGCAGGACGTAATGTATACATTCTGCTGCAGAGATCACATGTTTATGTTTACAGCGGTGTCACCAAAAGTGCTCTCAATATCTTTGTCTGTGCTGCCGCATATGGTCCTGCTTTTTCATCCATTTTTTTTTAGTCTGTCGTGTTACAAACGTAATCAACATATCCACTCACTCGCGGTGAATTAATATTAACTTTCTTTTATCCCTTAGTCCCTCATTTACAATGAAGTCAAGTGACAGGACACAATAAAATCCAGATAAACAGATATAGTGAATACATAAATTCTCCAGAAAATATCTTGCCGTTTTCTCACACAAGCTCACTCGGACATCATCCCGAGTTTTTACTGGGGGCCTTGAAGGAGAGACTCTAGAGAAAGTCCAGAGCCTCTCACTAGGACATTTGCTTTCTCACATACAGCCCCTCCAGAAAATGTCAGGAGATTATCTGGAGTTCAGTGCATGTCTGAAAGCTGCTTAAGTAGTATTTATACAGGTTGGGTAAACACAACGCAACAGACAATATAAAATTACAAATTACCTGAACTGAATGAGGAGCAAACTGTCTGAACTCCTGGCCTTGGCCGCTCAGTAAATTTGTGAGGCCGATCACTTTAAGGAGTGCAGAGAAAAAAGAAACAATGTTTAGATTCGATTCATCCTTCAACAGAACTGTCAAATAAAGATCCATCTAATCTAACCAGCATTCTAACTTCAGGATGACAGATGTGAATGCAGTCAGGTCAAACGTCAGGTTAAACGTCTCATCAGATAAAGCTCATTCACATACTTTGAGGTGAACAGAAGTCATTATACCCATTTAGTCCAAGTCTCTCTTGAAATCTTACTAGTTTAATGTTTTATAGTTTTACCTGGTTGCATACTGTACAAGTAAGGTTTTCTACTTAGTTTAATAAGACCAAGCAGCCCCTGTTCATGCACCTACATTAAAAAAGGTACCATATTAGTCATATAGCTGCAGTGTTGGAGCAGAGAAAAAACTGTCAACCCAGTTTGGCTTGTCTCCCAGTGTTTGCAGTGGGCCCGATGCTGATTGCAACTGGGAAAGCTTCCATTTTTACTTGACTGTATACAGCAGGTCATCAACTACCTTTTCTAAGCAGACACTGCAGGGGCCACACTTTCAAATACAAAATTAATTTAGGCCTAATAGGCCTGTTATTGTCTAACTTTTTTTTTAAACTAAATTTGGTTATAATCAGTGGGAAATCCAAATTATTAACTAGAGACTGAGGCCTAACCAGAAAATACTGTCAGACTTCTGTCTGGGAGGCAGTTCACCGAGGAGTCATGATTAATTAAGAATATAGCCCTCATTGACAAGACTTTAACTGGTTATAATACCATCATGGAGCACCCTGATTTGTGGAATGAGTTTGTCCCTGTTCTTGCCTGAAGGTATAACACAAGCTACATTCCATTCATAAAAGACTGGAATTTTCTGTCAACTTCATCCATCAGGCTACTGCTACTCAGTGCACAACCAGCTCTACAGGTAGAGCCTCAAAATATTGAAGCCTGGAGATCTCATCATATTGGTTTGGTTTCCCAAGTGTTTTCTTAAGTTTGTTGATACTCTTCCATGCGCCTCCTCAGAACGAGCCATTTAGTGTCTTTAAAAGTAATTTTCACAACTCATCTGGATTGAGGAGCAAACATTCAATGTGAAGAGTTAAAGAATGAACTTTCCACTTGTTCAAACAGTCAATGTTGACTAGCAGCTGTGCCACTCATCTTCTCTCTGGAGAAAAGCTAACAACAATTTGACCTACTCCCCCAAATGATCATAGGGAAGCTCTGTGCACAAGTCTACAAAAATAATTTAGCCATTTGAAAAATTTTAAAAAGACAAAATCATTATGTGTCACTTAAAATTATACTGTGGTGGATCGCCACTAATTAGTCAATGTTTGGGAAGGGAAAAAAAGGCTACATATCCTAAATATCAAAACACAATTTGTGCAGAGTGGATGGGAAACTTAGGTCGGCCGGATGCGGACCGTGTGTTTGGCCCGCCACTGGTCACTGGTCATTCTATAATTCATTGCTAGAAGCCTTTTAAGTTACTTTAACTGATATGCAAATAAAATCTTGGTATGTCTAAGGTCTATCTTTTTTAAATAGCCATAGTGTGAGTCTTTCCTTTGACTGCTTATGACAATGTTCTCATTTTGCTCATGTATAAGGTTTTAAAGATGAAACCCACAGTATTCATAGTAGAGAAACATTTTCAACAACATTTTACGGATTATACATTTTATAATAATATAACTATGACAGAATATTTCTGAGTGAAAAGATCTGAAATGCAAACTGTTAACAAGCAGCACTCACCTGAAGTTAATGTTGTTGACGTCCCATTGCCAGAAGCAGACAGTAGCATCAGTTCCAGTGGACAGCATGTAACGTTTTGAGCCCTTGGCAAACGGTGAGAACTGAAAACACAAGACGTTCACAGTTTAGACATTTCTCAGACCAAATTATTATGAAATCATGCAGACATGCATATTAATTCTGTGTGCAGTCAAATATTGATACTATCCAAGTAAGGCCAAAATCTTGACTTTGAGGCAACATTAAGAATAGCAAAGTTCAATTTTGTTTTCTGGTGTTCATAACACATACATAATTGACAGGTTCTCTGCAACTGAATAACTTTTTTCTGGCAACAATAATTTTACACTTGGCTGGGGCAGAAGTTGTTATAGCAATAAAAGAGGATGACGTGAGCGCTGATGGAAACAGATGCTTAAAATAAAACAAGGACTTGATACAAACTCATCTAGTTTAATTTCATTCTGTGTTAGTGCAGTAATAACATGTTCCTTCGACCCAGTGTTTCAGGCCTCTAGTACATTAAAAAAATATATGATACAGCATATAAAGTTAATTAATTAAAATAAATTATGTCATGTGTGGAAAGCAGAAGAAGATGCATAACATTCCAAAGATAAAGATACTGTTATCGTATGTGAATTTGCAGAATCTGTAGGCAAGGGACAAGATTTTGGGGCATGAACCCTTTTGGTTTCCATTTGTAGTTTGACCAATCACCTTGGGTCACACTTTGTAAACAGGTAAACAGCCGCAGGTAAACATTCCATGTGGAAAACCAAAGAGGTGGAACACATTGAACAAACGGTATGGGCTATTATATCATATGTAGATAGCTCTTAATAGAGATTAGCCAAAATATCACCTGGAACTGAAAGACCCACAAAAAGTATCACCGTTTGTGTTGAAAAGTGTTCGAATCATGAGGCAAAACAAACTAGTCGAACTGTAAACAGTGTACACAGCAAACAGAAGATGGAGTCTTGTCCCGGATATTGGCAGTCTGCACCTGAGGCCACAAAATATTGTCAGTTGCCCTCAGAGTCTAACTCATAATATTTCTTATTGATATAATAATTTTTGTTCTACATCCGCTTAGCACTAGTTGATGAACATATACACTAAGTTAGCTTTTTTCTTCTAACTTCAGTGAAAATATATCTAGTAAGACCTAAGAATACTTAACTTTTGTGTTAAAAGGGTAGAGTACAATAAAGGTACCTCACAGTAAAATTTTTGGCCATAAATGCTTAATATAGTATACATGAACCTTGCATCAGTATAGGAAAAAAAACAGCTCCTTTTGTCGTTCATAACAGCCTCTTATTTAAAAAGACTCTACATTATTAGATGGACAGAGATTATTTTACCTGAAGGGAGGTAATGGATCCACTGTGCCCCTGCAGCACAGCCACAGGTGCACAGGTACGAAGGCACCACACACGGATGGTCTTGTCACAGCTTCCTGCAGCGATTAGTGTGTTTTCGTAATTAACCGCCAAGTCTGTGATTTCTGCAGAGTGTCCTCGCAATGTTGAATGAAGCCTTCCATCAAACGAAGACCAAAGCTTCACCAAACAATCGTCCGAGCCCTGATGACAAGAACAACAAGAAAAAATGTGACTGAGATAAATACTTAAGCATAGATCCAAATGATTTTAATGTACAGTCACAGTTATGTGACAGTCAATTTCTTTAAATATGCTGTGTTAAATTAGTGGTTTAAAAAAGCTAAAGAAATCGTCATTTTAATTAATTGCTGTGATGTTGAGTACGGGGTATATTTTTGAGTGGGGGTAATGTGCCAAAAAAACTCCATCTTACTGTGAAGATCCTGAGACCAGTGCGATCAAATGCGATACAGTACACTGCAGACAGATGGCCCAGGATCCGCCTATGCAGCCGCATGTGCTCATAGTTGCTGACAGGATTGATGGAACTGAAGCGCTGCGCTCCTGTCAGCTCTCTCCCGCGATGCACCTCCACTGTTGATGATAAGAAGCCAATCATTAGTAGAGAGATAAAAATACAGGACTACACTGCAACTACTATCAGCAGAAATAGAATGGGATATATTTACTCTGATGTGGGCAGGAATGAAGGGGGCGTTATAATAACTGGATGAAATGAAAATGCAACAAACACAAAGTAAATGCTTTGTTTCCTAATAAACAATATGCCTCTCTCAATACAGCACAAAATCAATTTTTGGTTTTAGTTTAGTTCGTCTTTCTTAGTCACTTGCTTCATGTCTATTTTACACAATTTGTGTTTCTTGTCAGTTAATAAATTTGACAGTCACAGTACAAACCTCCATCCCTAATTCAAAGCCAACATATAAACATTAACTATATCCCCGCTCCTCTGAAGTGGGGTGCATCTGGTTTGTATCTGTTACCATGGGAAACCACAAAATATCAGAGAAACATGAAAACCCTCCATGTTTTTCTGCTTTTCCTTCTCACTGCCCCAAGCTGAATTTGTTTTCAGAGAGTACTGAGGCCCATTTGTGCACCATCCCTAAATTCTAAAATGTAGCTTAGTTAATCAACTTAGGGGGTTAGGGGGTAATTATTTTGCGCAAATCTCTAATTAAATAATGACTTGTGCTAAAGAATTGCTGTTAATAGCAACAAAGACTGTATGTATAACAAGCAGCATTTTAGGCATTCAATCTGGCCAAGTCATAGTAGTGCACCACACATTTGTAAAATATAGCTTGGAAGCTGGAGAGTAATACACAGTAGGCACATTACCCAATTCTTCAATGTCTTGTCATCACACAAGGCACATGCATGGTTGGTTAGTAGGGAGAAACATTTCAAGCATTGCCAAGTAATATCATAGCAAGTACATGTGTCTGCATCGTCCATTTTATTTATTTGATCACATAACATCAATATGAAGCAGGACCAGACATACCTAAGTGTGGAGGATTCTTGCAGTACAAAGGCCTCTCTGGTGGTCTGCCCCGGTGAAGGGCTGCATATGATGAAGCTTTAAACCGCACACGTTCGCAGTCTGAAAAACAAAACACAAAGTTGATTCAGTTCATTTCCAGCTGCATGTGGTGAATGGATTGTATCAGCTCTGGCAAATGCACACACGAAAAAAACTAATCAAACTGTTATATTATATGAGATGACATAGTACAGGGAAAAAATGTTGCAATAAATTTCTGCCTACAGAAATACTGAAAAACTTGAAGAGTGTATACCTTTTGGGGTTCTAAGCATCGACTGCTTTCCGGACCCCAGGAGAGAGTGTACACCTGGGACACATGATGGCACATCTTTGTCGAGAAGTGGTCCAATCTGCTCACATATCTGTAGCAAATGATCTGGTGCAATGTGTCTGTTGGCTGCAACCTTTCAGAGCAAACAGAGACAGAGCAGTGATGTGACACTGAACGCAGACGCCTGCTAAAATTAACTGATCGAATATGGATAATCGATGATTAAACCAAAATGCCAAACATCCTTCGTAAATGCAAGTATTTGCAGCTCTTCTTTGTTTTGGATGACTGTGAACTGACGATGTTTAGATTTTAGATTGTTGGTCAGACAAGATAAGCAATGCAAAGATGCAAACTTGGGCTCTCAGGCCATAGCCAATTACCATATTTTACTGAAATCATTATGTAGTGAGCGAAAATTTTAAAACTGTTCGAATTCCTATGCTGAATTTTATGTTTTTGATGCGATGTAAAGCTCAGGTTGCAAGAATCATCTTCAACTTAGATTATTCTCATTTTAAGAAAACCAGACACACATCGGGAAAAAAACAGTCTGGCTCATTATTACATATCATTTAGCTGACGCTTTTATCCAAAGTGACTTCAAATAAGTGCATTCAAACATGAGGGTACAAACTCAGAACAGCAAGAATCATGTAAGTACATTAGCTTCAAAAAAGCTAATGTACAAAAAGCATTGTGGGAGCACAGAGAGGAGGTATAAAACAAAACTGATCTACCACAGATTTGTAAAACTAGTGCAGTGCCTGTTCTAAAGCTGTCTGTTTGGTCCACAGAACCATGTAGCTGCACAACTGCTGCTACACAAAGAGCTGTTCACCTGTTTATTCAAAGTTTGGTTAAGCTCGACTGAGAACTAAGAACCCCAAACTGGAGAACCAGTTCTCATTGCCGTTGTCGTTGTTGTGAACGTGCTGTTGTATTGACCGACAATGTCACTTACGTTGATGAGTCCCAGCAAGTCAAAGTTTATAAATACTGAACATATATGTCAAAATGGTACCAAATTCAACACTGCCCGCACTTCCTTGGGTCCTTAACAATAGACACGCCAAGTGTGAAACCGATGAGATGAACGATATTTGGGATGTGCGAGCCACAGACAAAGATTTCTGCAAATTATGGGGACGTTTTAATGTTCATCAAGTGTTCATTCTCTGATCCTAAAGAAGATTTTCCAACAATCAAGAGCAATACTCAAAAATAATTCTATGATCAAAGTGAGGATAAGCTGATTTATTTATTATCTCAACATAATTTCAGGTACATTACCCATGTGCGTAAAGCTGAATATATATGAATTATGAATCACATGTAAAAATGACAGTTTCAGGAGTTTTGTGGGAGCTGCAGTTCTGCACAGATACACATCTGACAGTGTCTGCTTGTCTGATGTGCTCCTGTCCTCGGGGGCGTGGCTTCTTATGCAAAACTTTCTCTTTCCACGGACCAATCGCAGCGCCGGTCACATGAACAACAACGCGGAGACAGCGTAGCTCGGCCTCTGATTGGCCAGACGAGCTGTCCCCGACGCGAGGGCAGCCAGAACTACCCACCCGATCTGCAGCAGAGACAGAGCTAAATAATATTAAACCCCGACTTCATAAACCTCTGTCTGAACCAACATGTCGGCTCGTTGTCTCACAACCAGACCCGGTGAGAAGGAGCCGGGACCCCCCTCCACCACCAGAGCCTCGGACACGAGACGGTGGAGCCGCAGGAGGAAGAACAAAGAGCGTAAACAAGCACGGGTCGCATGCACACACACGGCCCCCCAGTCACAAGACAATAACAAGTGAATTAAACAAGAGATGAAGTTTAATCTCACCACATCTTCATATGTTCTCGCGTGCTCGTTTCCAAGCCAGTCCAGTCTCCCGGGCAAGAGCTGTGGAAAACAAGTTCATGTTAATATGTTTGTGTGAAACAAGAGAAAAGAGCAGCAGGTTCACGTTGACCTAGTGAGAAACACCGGGTGATGTCAAACGAGTGAGACGTCCGGATGTATGAAAAAGTCAACAGGCAAGTTTTATGTCCAGGCTGGCTCGAAAGCTACGGGCAGCAGCTAGCAAGACAACCAGCAGCACGGCGGAGATACACACCTGATGTTCCTCCAGTTCACTCGCCAGGACCTGCGGAGGATAAACAGACACCATCGATAACCACACTGGCTTCTATTAACGAGCTCCATTATTAACTAGCTAGTCAACTTAGGTGCACAGACAACACAGCCGAAGCACGCCAGCTCACCTCCGCCGCTCTCCGACACGGACCCGTTGTCAGGAAACGAGAGATCAGGTAGTAGAGCTCTGAAAGGGAACATGGAGGGAAATACCAACCGTGAGAAAAATCCCTTCAGTAATAACACAAGCCGTCCGTATCGTAGTAAACGGAGCTACCAGGAGGGTTTACTTCTTGCGGCTTACCCGACTCAAGGAGCGAAGTGTTCCGATTTTTGGCCATTGAACCGGCCGTGATTGTTTGGAGAGGAGGAACAATATGTTATTCTTAACTTTGTGCCTACACTGAATTGGATATGTGTATTTAATTTCGGCTACGCGGCTCTGACCCCCCTCCACGGTTGCTCCCGCTCTCTATTCAGCCTGTTCGCAGTCGCCATTGGAAGGATGAGGCCTCCGCGAGTCGACTTACTTCCGCCACAGCGGAGGAACACAGGAAAAGGGGGGTGGGGAGGAGCGCCCTCCCAACAAAAGACGCATGTAGCGCGTCCAGCTGGCAGCCCGGAGACATTTGTGTTATTAGGAGGGCGACGCCTCAAACGGACACCATTTACAATACATGTATTAACATATGTACAATAATAAAAACATAAAACATTACACACAACGCTGTAAATCAACGGCCGGCCCCCTTTATATCGACCGAGGTCGTGAGTCCTGTACATGACGTCATTGGTGAAGGGTGCCAAATTTGCTTTATCAATATTGTCCGATAAATTTTGCTTCATCAATGTTGTTGATTGACACATTTTGCTTTAATAGTTTAGTTTAAAAAAAATCCGACAAGTCCTCTCTGGTCACTGAATAACAACAATAATACTTGTTATTATTATTGTTATTATTATTATTGTTATTATTATGCAATATTCAAATGATACTTCAATTATAACTAGATAGATAGATAGATTAGTGTGTTATGTGCATTATCATACCTTGCTGCTGTAACACAGAATATCTATCTATCTACTTATCTATCTATCTATCTATCTATCTATCTGTCTGTCTGTCTGTCCATATTGGATTTGAATAAATGCACAGCCTCTAGGAGGCACTGTTTGATTTCATGTGCAAATGCCCCCCTTGTCTACTTCGCCTATTTCAAGTACCCCGACAATTAATTGATGTTTTCGGCACTTTTATTAACTGTAAGCAATGCATTAAGTGAGTTGTAAAAATGTTTATTAGACTTTTAAACCATTGAATAGTTTTACTATTATTTTTACTGATCCCAATACGGACTGAAAACATGTTTCAACCAGACATAAAGTTGAGGTGCGTGTAGAACACATATTAGTGTCTAAAAACATAGGTACAGGCGCTTAGTACTTACATAAACATTGAGTACCATTGTGTTGAGTAACAGTCAATCTCTTACGACCATACCACCCTGAACACGCCCGATCTCGTCCAATCTTGGAAGCTAAGAAGGGTCGGAAACTAAGGTTAGAACTTTGGTGGGAGACTGCCTGGGAATACCAAGTGCTGTTAGCTTTTTCCACTTCTCTTTGCAAACAGCAGAGGGTGGTGCTGCTGCTTGAGAGGAGACACATCTTAGAAAGTGCAGAAAAGACTCACCATCAAAGAAAAAAAGGATATGGAATCCTCACATTATCATTGAAGAAAGAGAGTGAACATTTAAATTAGTTTTTACTGTCGAAACACTACTTTATTCATGTAATATTAGCATATTGATTACACGATTACTTACACAAAGTTAAGACAAGGGGGGAAAATGCATAAGAAAATAGTGTAAAAAACTAAAAGAAAAGGTATTGTTAGTTATTATTGTGTGTTAAAGGTATAAGTGAAATTCTGTATTGTTAAAAAAATGTATAATCAAGCGAAATCTAAAAAAATGTAAGTGTTCCAAATGTTATAATGTTGAAAATTGGAGGGGACTGCTTCTATTCATTTCATAATCTGCATTCCAGTGTCCTAGATTAATGTAATCGCACTAAAAGTGAAAAAACATTTTTTCGGAAAATGTACCTCTAGGTGATTAACAAGGGCTGCCCTGTTCCCAGTTTTAGTGCTCTCTGCATGGTTTTCTTTTTCTAACCTCTGCCTAGTTGCTTGAGTGTTGGACAACCTGTTGTTTTGTTACAATTAAATAATTCCAATGTGTTTCTAATCTATTTATAATCTGAAATAAAGCTGGCTCACATGCAAATTTATAGTTAAAATCTAATAATTTTCAGATGAGCACCAGAATCTTAACACAATTGTAATAACACTTGTATGCCGGGGAGGTACATGTTAATCCATAACTCTTTGTTTTTCTTATACTTATAGTTGGCTCTATTTTCTTTTACTGTATGTCTCACCATCGATGTCAAGAACAGTACACATTGTATGCAAGAACTACAAAAGCCTGGCTACTGTGGCCATATCATATATTGTGGCTTTAACATGTTTAATCTGCATTTGTAGTCGCTGTTAATAGGCCACTTAATGTAGCCTGCAGAGTGTTTATCAAGTCTGACTCATGTCCAATATATACTTTTGCCTTGTTGTGAAAACCCACTGTGAAATACTTCAACCAGAGGCAGGTAAAACTTGAAAGGGTTTATTTGGACGGTTCCAGCAAACGGGTTATAAGCAATTATCTCACGTCCATAACCGACTTGGTGATGCATATAGTCCAAGTAATCCATTAAATGTCCATGACGTTGTCACAGTCAAAAACTTATTTCGATCCACTCCTCCGCAGACTTCACACACCAGACAATTTTCCATGCGGTCAACAATATACTAAAGCAGTGGCCAAAGGTTTTGAGAATGACACAAATATTAATTTTCACAAAGTCTGCTGCCTCAGTTTTTATGATGGTAATTTGCATATACTCCAGAATGTTATGAAGAGTGATCAGATGAATTGCAATTAATTGCAAAGTCCCTCTTTGCCATGAAAATGAACTTAATCCCCCAAAAAACATTTCCACTGCATTTCAGCCCTGCCGAAAATCAGAAGATGCTCAGCAAAAAAGCAAAAAGCAAAAACTCTGACAAACGATCTCAACACAACACTGGTTAAAACACTTTTAAAACAATGTTCCATTTTTCTGTTTTCAATAAGTTATTTGCTTAGGGAGTCTATATGGTTTTATATTCTTTACTTAGATTATATTGTCCTTCTTAGGTGAAAAAAAAGGAGAAGATCTCAAGCTGCTGAACCTTTTCTGTGGAGACAACTTGATTAAGGGTTAGGGTTACATTATTGCCCAGACTAGCAAGTCCCCCTCATCAAACTTACGTGCTTAGATCAAAACAAATTGGCAGCATGTTGCACAAAGTTTTTGCTGAAAGAAATTGTTTTGTGATTGTTATGAAATATTGCACAATACGGCAGGTAGGCCATAGTTAAGCAGGGCATCTTCAAACTCGAACAGAAGTGTTAACGTCTCAATATTACATTACATTTCATTTAGCTGACGCTTTTATCCAAAGCGACTTACAATAAGTGCATTCAACCATGAGGGTATAAACAACAAGAATCAAGAAAGTACAATATTTCGTATATATATATATATATATATATATATACAGCTCTGGAAAAAATTAAGAGACCACTCCAATTTTTTCTTAAATCAGCATCTCTACATGTATGGCAGCCATTCCATTCCAGTGTCTGTTGAATTCCAATACAGGCAGACCTGATTCTACTTAATGAGGTACTGATTAGGTGATGACCTGAACCAAATCTTATTCAATGAAGAAAAGTATAAAAAACAGTTCTGTGGTCATCACTATCCTCTTGCAATAGGACCAGCTGGATGGTAGAAACAGTGCTAGTAGTACCTCAAAAGTAATTGGAATAAAAAAAAGTCACTATTGACCATACCAAAGGAGTTAAAAAGAAAAGTTTTGAGTGAGGAAAAGAAGGGTTCAATTCTGGTTTTACTGGCAGAGGGATACAGTGAGCGTCAGGTTGCTTCCATCCTTAAAATTTCAAAGACGGCGGTTCATAAGAACAAGGGAATTAGGGACAACAAAGCTACAGACCGTCAGAGGACGAAAACGACTCTCCACTCACCGGGATGACCGCCAACTCATTTGAATGTCACTCAACAACCGTAGGATGACATCAAGTGACCTCCAAAAAGAATGGCAAACGGCAGCTGGGGTGAAGTGCACGGCGAGGACGGTTAGAAACAGGCTCCTAGGGGCAGGGCTGAAGTCGTGCAAAGCTAGAAAAAGAAGAGCCAGGCTGAGGTTTGCAAAAGACCATAAGGATTGGACCATAGAGGACTGGAGTAAGGTCATCTTCTCTGATGAGTCCAGTTTTCAGCTTTGCTCAACACCTGGTCGTCTAATGGTTAGACGGAGACCTGGAGAGGCCTACAAGCCACAGTGTCTCGCACCTACTGTGAAATTTGGTGGAGGATCGGTGATGATCTGGGGGTGCTTCAGCAAGGCTGGAATTGGGCAGATTTGTCTTTGTGAAGGACGCATGAATCAAGCCAAGTACAAAGTTGTCCTGGAAGAAAACTTGCTTCCTTCTGCTCTGACAATGTTCCCCAACTCTGAGGAGTGGTTTTCCCAGCAGGACAATGCTCCATGCCACACAGCCAGGTCAGTGAAGGTGTGGATGAAGGACCACCAGATCAGGACCCTGTCATGGCCAGCCCAATCTCCAGACCTGAATCCCATTTTAAACCTCTGGAATGTGATCAAGAGGAAGATTTGATCAAACAAAGCCGAGCTGCTTGAATTTTTGCGCCAGGAGTGGCATAAAGTCACCCAACAGCAATGTGAAAGACTGGTGGAGAGCATGCCAAGACGCATGAAAGCTGTGATTGTAAATCAAGGTTATTCCACCAAATATTGATTTCTGAACTCTTCCTAAGTTAAAACATTAGTATTGTGTTGTTTAAAAAATAATATGAACTTGTTTTCTTTGCATTATTCGAGATCTAAAAACACTACATCTTTTTTGTTATTTTGACCAGTTGTCTGGAAATAAATGCTCTAAATGATAATATTTTTATTTGAAATTTGGGAGAAATGTTGTCAGTAGTTTATAGAATAAAACAAAAAAATCCCTTTTACTCAAACACATACCAATAAATAGCAAAACCAGAGAAATTGATCATTTTGAAGTGGTCTCTTAATTTTTTCCAGAGCTGTATATATATGTTTCTATATATATATAACTTCCTCACCTCACTCTTCAACAAATGCCAATCAATTTCTCAGCTTTGGCAACTGCATTAACCTATGCTCATCAATGGATATATGTATAATTGGCAGATGATAATGAGCGATGTCTGTTTTTGTTCCAAAAACCAAGACACAAACTTGGGCTTGGTATGAAATAATGAAACATTATATTTATTATTTTATCAGGGACCATGCACAATAACACATCATACATTTCATCTCAGGCATTTCCTAAGAGTACTTTTAAAATACTGTACTGTGAAAGCTGTCGTAAAGTTTGTCTATGTTTTTGTGTCATATACTATGTAAACTAAAATAGTAACCTGACCAAATTGTATAGACTCAATGACATAAACAATAAAGATTGATTATCTTCCCTTAACAGATTCTGCGCTTGAAGAACTTGAAAGTCTTTTCAGTGATGCACATGATAACACTGATGTCATTTTTGATGATGTTGATGCTAGCACGCCAACAACAGTCAGTGGCTGGAGGACAAGAAGCACCTTCTCGTCAGACAGATGGAAGGATGGAAGGTAGCCAGACATCAGCTGTTGGACAATATGCTCTGAGCAAACTGCATCAAACCACAGCTCTGTCAAAGATGCCTGAAGAAGGAAGCCATAATCAGATGTAAATGCATGCCTTATACTAATGGGCTGCACGGTATCATTCTAAAATGACATATAAAATGAGGAGGCAATCAGGACGGCGCATGTTCCACCTTGGGAGAGGAGGTGGAAATGGTCAACTCCTTCTTCTTCAGGAATTTCATTAATACAAAGTTTATGGGCAAAGGTGCTACATCTGCCCCTTGGACTTCTTCTACCATGCCCTCTACCTCTAGTTCTAGGTACTTCTAACCTGCTACCACTCCCTGAGTGGTTCTCCCTGTGTCTGTGTTATTGCCTGCAGGTGCACCGGAGTCAGAGCAGAGCCTCACCAGCTGCACCTCATCTGTCATCAAGCCTCTACATATACTCAGCCTGACCACCTCCACGCTGCCAGATCTTAGTCTCTGCTACCAGTTAGTGTTGCTACGCTTCAAGTCATTTATCATAACTCGTGTTTGCTATTTAGCCCTTGTTGCCTGATCCTCAAACTGTTCTCCATTTCCCTTCCAGCTCTTCCTGTTCTGGCTCCAGTCCCTTAGCCCCATCGCTCCTGCCTCAGCCTAAAGCTCCTGGATCCCCACTACCAGCTCCAGCTCTCCCTAAACTGCAGCCTGGCAATAAATACATTTCACTTACTCCTGTCTCCACGGTGCAAAACATGTGCAATACCTAATAGATTTCATCATTGTCATGTTTAAAAAGAAAAGGCCACATTGCAATCTCAGTGAGAAATAGAAAACATTTTAGTCTCTATTTTGCCATTTTTCCCCACAGGCAGAGCCTAGAGACTTTTAAGGAATACCTGTCTGTAAATGATGGGACTGTGCAGCAGTGGGTCAAAGATGTACAGGACTGGGCTGAACATG
This sequence comes from Hippoglossus hippoglossus, assembly GCF_009819705.1. NCBI lineage: Eukaryota > Metazoa > Chordata > Actinopteri > Pleuronectiformes > Pleuronectidae > Hippoglossus > Hippoglossus hippoglossus. The sequence continues at coordinate 21,663,124 of NC_047163.1, read as the reverse complement.
GTAGGTGTCTAATTATCTCAATGTTCAAATTTACACAGACAAAGACTTGGCAACCTTGTATTACAGGTATACAATGTACATCAAAATTACAGAATTGCTTTATGCTGTTCAGATTCACCAGCAGGTAACAGTGACTCAGCAACAGCAAATCGGTGCTGTCGATCACATTTTATAAGCTGGCTACTTATTTTCTTGGCTGTTGCTGCCCATTGGTATATTACATATTTAATTATTTGTCCTGATTCTCATTGAGAGTGTCCTAGGGGCCAGCAGGTGTACTATCTACTGTTTGTAGTCTCTGTGATTTGACTGACCACAAGGAAAAGCCATGGAAAGCAGTATACCTTGTACTTCATAGAACACATTGTGCCATATATTGAAAGGGTGGTCTATGTAGTTTTTTTCTGTTCTATAGAGTAAAATACATATCCCTGGCTATCACATCAACATTTCTGATTAGTAAAGGCTAATATGAGTGAGGTGAAGACAATAGAAATAACATTGTCAGTGCAAATCATGGGTTAACAATGGTTTACATTGTAAAGAAACTAATTGATGAAAAAAATAATCAAACTGGATTTGTTTCCAAAAACAGTGGTACACAGAAGGCAAAATACAAGGCAGAGGTATCCAAAAGACATGAGGCTAAGGCTAGGTCGCTAAATACAAAAACGTGGAAGCAGACCAACACAAGACGTGGGGATATCGCTGGAACTCTACGTACAAGACAAGACAAACTGGTACAGGACAGGGGAAGAGGCAGACCATAGAATTCAGGTTAACTACACACAGGTGAAACATAGTAGGGAGGGGCAGGTAATCCGTGAGACACACGAGGGCAGGAGTGAAGTTACCTAAAGAGAACGTGTGTGTCAAAGTAAAACAGTAAGTGACATAAAACATGAAACAGGAAAAACTGAGTCTGTGTTTGTGTGTAACCATGACCGTAGACCCCCCTTAAGGGCTGACTTTGGATGGCCCAGAGTCATGAAAGTCTCTGATGAGCTGTGGGTCCATTATGTTTCTGGTAGAAGTCCATGGCGCTCCTCAGGACCATATCCCTCCCAGTCTACCAGATATTGACGACCAAGCCCCCGACGGCAAACCGCCAGGAGTTTCTTCACATTGTAAACCGGGCAGCCGTCGATGAATCTGGGTGGAGGAGGGGGTTTGGAGGCGGGAACCAGTGGACTGTTCTTGACTGGCTTAACATGGCTGACGTGGAAGGTGGTGTGTATCTTAGAAAAACGGTCCACAATAGTGAGAATGACCATGTTAAATTCAGAGTTGGGCAATCCGGTGACAAAGTCCAAGGTGATGTCGGACCAGGGCTGTGAGGGGGTGGGCAGCGGGTGGAGCTGACCCGCTTGAGCCTGGCGGGAGGGTTTACAATGGGCACAGGTAGAGCAGGCCGACACATACTCCTTGACGTCTCTCTCCATCTTTGCCTGACTCTGAACATGGTACGTTTCACTCCTGGGTGACAGGCAAGGACAGAAGCATGACTCCAGTGAATTACCTCAGAGCGAAGCTGGTAAGGGACAAACAGAAGATTGGTGTTACAACCCTCAGGAATCTGCGGATTTTCCTGGGCATGAAGAACCCTCTCTTCCACCCCCCAGGAAACCGCCCCAACCATTCAACTCGCAGGCAGAACCGGAACGAGAATGGTGGACATGTGTCCCCTCGTCAGGGGAGAAGACGAGTATATCATGCAGATAAACTAAGATAAACATGTTAAGCATGTCCCTGAATACATCATTAACCAAGGCTTGGAACACTGCTGGTGCATTGGTTAACCCAAAGGGTATTCAAGGGTATTCATAGTGACCACTGGGGGTGTTAAACGCAGTCTTCCACTCATCTCATCTCCTAATTCTAACCATGTGAAAGCATTTCTTAGGTTGGTTTAGAGAAAACTTTGGAACCTTTCAGGACTTCGAAGGCCGAGGAGATGAGAGGAAGAGGGTACCTGTTCTTGACGGTGATAGCATTGAGTCCTCTGTAGTCGATACACGGGTGAAGCGAACCATCCTTCTTCCCTACAAAAAAGAAACCTGCCCCAGCTGGAGATGAAGAGGGTCTGATGATCCCTGTAGCCAGGGACTCCTTGATGTAGTTGTTCATGGTGATCTGTTCAGTGGAAGACAGAGAGTAGAGACGGCCCCTGGGGGGACTCGACCGAGGTAGCAGATCTATTGCGCAATCATAAGGCCTGTGAGGGGGAAGAGATGTGGCTCAGGCTTTGTTAAATGCCTCCTTGAGGTCGAGGTAAAAATCTGTTATGTGAGACAGGTTGGAATAATCCGTCATTAACATGGTTCACATCTGACACTGCACATAATAACGTTCCTGGCTTGACATGGGCAGAAAAACAGTACTTGATAAAGTTCGGTCCCCACTGAACCACCCGATCTGTCTACCAGTCTTTGTGAAGGTTGTGAATCCTAAGCCATGGGTAGCCAAGGACCAACCGGTATTGTGGGCACTTGAAAATAAAAAAGCTAATCTGCTCGGTCTGGAGATCAGGGAACGCTACCTCGACTGGCTGGAATTGATGGGATACTTGCCATAGTAAACCTCCATCAAGAGCGCTGGCTGACAGGGGTTGAGGGAGCAGTTCCAAGGTTAGTCCCGAGTTTCTCAGCCAGTTCATAGTCCATGAGGTTCGCGTCCGAACCTGAATCCACCAACACCGGCAGCTGCAGAGGGAGAGAGAGAGAGAGAAGAAACAGTGACCAGAACTTTGGGGCGTGACGGATTAGAAATAATATGTGTCTGGCTCACCAGTGCCCTCGTTAGTGGTGAGCCCAATCTTTTAACGGTTAAGAGGCGAGGAGATGTCCTGACTGTCCGCAGTCGACGCTCCTCAGCCGACAGATGCGTGCGCCCCAGCTGCATGGGTTCTACTGCCTCTCCCGGGGTAGATGCCTGGTTAGCTGGGTGGATGAGTGCAGTCGCTGGAACAGGAGTATGACCGGAAGTTGATCGACGCAAAATATTGAGGCTCTGGGTCTCTCTCTTTCACGGTCATGGCAAGAGCAATCAACGAGTCTAAATCATCCGGCAGATCTACCGGAGCTAACTGGTCTTTTAACTGGGGTGCCAAGCCATGAAAAAAAGCGTCAAACAACGCCAACTGATTCCAGCCGCTATCGGCCGCTAGGGTACGGAACTCAATGGCAAAGTCTGTGGCATTCTGCTTACCCTGACGAAGGTTAACCAGAGCCCTTGCTGTCTCTCTGCCAAGAGAGACCTGCTGGAAAACCTTGGTGAGCGTGGTAGTGAAAGTCTGGAGGTTCAAACACACTGGCGATCTGCGACTGCTGTGGCCCATGCCTCTGCCCGACCGCTGAGATGTGAACTGATGAAAGCAATAAGGGCTCGGTCGGTGGGGAATGCTGCAGCCTGCAGTTCAAAATGGAGTTCACACTTTGTTAAAAAGGAGCGGCAGTCACCGGAGTTGATGGAAAACCTCTTCAGATGGGAGAGTTTGATCATGGGGACGCTGGGAGGCATGGCCGACGTGAACAAAGGTGAAGCTGAAACTTTGGCACTGGTGGAGGAGGGGAAAGCAGTGGCGGATGCCTGTCTGCTTGCTGCTTCACTGGGAATGTTTGTCTCATTGAGTCGGTGAACATGCTTGGTGAGGAAGGTAAGTTGCTCACCAAATGAAGTCAGCATCTGGGTGTGTTGGCTGCTGGTAGCAGCGAGATTTTCTCTCAGGCTCCATAGTTCCTCTTCTTGTCTCACGATCTTTTCTCAATGCGGGTTCATGTAGGCCAGTTCGTACTGTTATGGCTGAGTACATGAACTGAGAACCCAAAAGCACAACTCTGATACAATGTCCAGTATCCAAAAACAGTGGTCTTTTATTCTAATCAGGTCTTACCTTCTCTGGCCAGTATCTCGGCTCCGAACCGTAGTTGGGAGCTCACTGGTTATTTTGGCTCGCTGTCTGGCCGGTAACCAGCCGTCTGGAGCACTCCGTGAAGAAGGAGGAGGAGACGTTTCTTTAGTTTTAACGCCGCCACTTTATTTCTTGGCTATGCAGCAGGAGCAAGACTCTTATCACGCACTAGGTGGTCGTTCACTTCATGTTATACACACATTTTTGCGCCCTTTCCCACAATACCCAGGTGCACCACGTCACACACTGGACACTTTCTTTAAAGGGGCAGGCCATGCCTGCAACACAGGGTTCAGTACACGGAAGGCAAAAACACGAGGCAGAGGTATCCAAAAGAAGTGAGGCTAAGGCAAGGTTGCTATATACAAAAATGTGGTAAAAAGCACAAGATGAGACGTGGGTATATTGCTGGGACTCTACATACAAGACGAAACAAACTGGCACAGGACTGAGGGAGACGCAGACCATATATACTAAACAGAAATCCAGTTAACTACACACAGGTGAAACATATTAGGGAGGGGCAGGTAATCCGTGAGACACACATGGGCAGGAGTGAATTTACCTAAGACAACAGAGACAAACGTGAGTATCAAAGTAAAACAGGAAGTGGCATAAAACATGTGTGTGTAACCATGACATTCTTGAAAATTCAACAAAAAAGAATATTCAACTGGGGTTATTAGCAACAATAGCAATCTCTTAGTGTAAGAGACCTAAAGTAGTAGTTATTTATAATTAATTAATACTACCCGGTAATTTATGAATAAATTCAATTTCACCACAATGCACTTGTTTGTAAGTATGGTAGAATGACTACTCCGGTGGCAGACTAGTAGAATTTAATTCAAACTTTTGGTTTGACTGAAAAGTTCAAGATTCCATTTATTTCTGGCGTTGGCCAAAAATGAAAAAAATTATATTGCATCATTATTGCCAACTGTTCTCTGCCTCACACGGGGCACCATAATGTTGTGATTATTATACCTTAAGCGTGACTCCATTAAATTGTGTGCCTATGGGCATTCAATAAATTTGGCTATCAGGAAAATATTGAATATTAATATTAAAAATATTAATATTAAATAATAACTTTAATTTAAATTAAAGCTAACTTGGGGCACCACCCTTCAGAGGAAGGAAAAAGATAGCCAATTTATTGATTGAGTCCCATGAAAATACTAACTACTAATGTGGAACTCTGATCAATAGTTAAATTAATAACTTTAACCAATATTACCACATCGATAGCTAGCAAAGTTGAAGGATATGAAGTTCTTGAAAGTGTAGAGGTTGGCAAAATTCACCCTTATGCAACATTAATGAGGCAACATGTGTGTTAAAGAAAACATTTATAATGAAGATAATAGTCATATCAAGGTTAAGAATAGGACACACAGGATTAAACAAAACAATGCATTTAATAGGGAAGCATCCATCAGGACAGTGTGAATGTGGCTTAGGGGAATAAACTGTTGTACACGTCATGTGTCACTGCCAGGAATATAACACAGAAAGAGAAAAGCTACAGAAGGAGCTGAGCAAATGTGGGGTGGAAGAGTTAAACCTGACGAATTTGTTCAGTATTAGGGAAGGGAAATAAAAAGCCTTGTTTGAGTTTTTAAAAGAAACTGGATTAAGGAAAAGGATTTAATTGTAAGTTGTGGGGGGGTTGTTTGTTTTGTTTTTGTTTATTGTTATTATTTATGTATTTCCACAGACCAAAACACTCTGACCCACACTCCAGTATAGTAGGTGGCGGTAATACACCTTTAACGTTAGGTGCCACCCGCCATTAAACAAAAAGAAGAAGAAGAAGCAGAAGAAGAAGAAGAAGAAGACTTTCAAATAACTTCAGAAACATCTTAATTATTTAAATCAATGTGAATGAATGAATGATGAATAATTTCATATACCTACACACAAACACTCTCCCCCAGTGAGCACAGGACCTGTCCAACACCCCACACAGCCCTGAAACCATCCATATTATCAGTTAGTCTAAAAAACGCATGTTGAATTCTCAGACGAGCTGCACCAAACCCCACAGACAGCGCAGTGGATCAGTTCAGCCTTCCCCAACCATTTTGTTTTCCAACATTTCAAAATTTCTAGTTTTGCACTTTAAAAGATAAAGTTCATTAAAACCAGAGTTATTCTGTTTTTTGGTGTGTATTTTGGTCCAAAAATAAAGAGGGGAATAGAAAAAAACTCTCCTAAACCCCCCACCCACTCCTGCAGTTGCTTAAAAAGACAGGGACAGGACACCACTAAATTGTCTAAAGTCTCTGGAAGGGAACAGAAAGGACAACCCTCCCCCCAGTGCTCGGGTCCAGGTGAGCTCTGGAAGATGAACGGCTTCGTACTGTAAAGTACTGGTATTTATTTGAGTATACAGGACTACTTTTATAGAAGGAAATAGTCCTATTTATAGCCATAATCCATGCAAAGCCTATGTAAATACATTGAGCTGCAGTAGCAGCTCCTCTGAAAAACATATTGTTGAACTGAGAAGCTAAATATTGTGCATTGAACAGATGCTGTAAATATGAATTGATATTAATGTGAATATTGTACATTGGAAAGATAAAGTTGCATAACTGCCTTTCTTTATGTATATTTATCCTTGTACATTCAGCCTTTTACATAAATTACTTAAGTTAAAAAATATGACCCTTGTAAGTGGGGTTTTTGGAAGATATCACGGTGGTAGACCTCGGCTTATGTTTGGAATTAAAAAATGATCTTATGCTTGAAAAGGTTGGTGACCACTACTCTAGGGTGACATCCTCGTAAGGTGGCCCAGCTTCACTATACCTGCCTCGGTGAATTTGCATTTGAAACATGAAAACATTGTCAAACAGTGGCTCCTCAAACAGCCACATCCCAGGATTGGGGTCAGGGGGTCTAGTGAAGCTCAGAGTCCTCCAGGCATCGATCACAGAGCTGTAAAATGGTGTGAATAGAGTCAGTTTTTATTGAGGGGACCTCATCACGAATAGCTATTTATCGTAGCCGAGTTGTCCATTTCTCCAGAGTAGCAGCCGGGCCACAGCCAACCAGCACAGAGAGGAGCCATACAGCAGCCGCTGAGGATATGATGTCTGTAAGGCCATGCCCCCCCTCTGCCTCAGGTAGGTTCAGGACGGAGGCCCGCACCCAGTGATGACCCGACCAGACGAAGATGCTGCAACCAGGTTATTGACTATCAGAGCTCTGTAGGACAGCTGGGGTAGCAACCATTTCCATTTAGACAACTTGGCTTGCACCTTCCCAAGCACTCCCTCCCAGTTCTGTCTCCTCACTCCCTAGATAGACTCCCAGGACCTTTAAACCTCTGTCTCCCCTATCTCAGGTTCCCAGGAAGACTGGGTGTGTTCCCTACACTCCACTGACCTACCAAACAGGCCTCGCTTTTCTCCCAGTTAACCCTAGCTGAAGTAGCTTTGTCATACAAGGCCAGACTGCCCTCTTATTCTTGGTTGTCCTCCTGAACCTGGACAAGGACGTTCACATCATCAGCATAAGATGATACTACCACAGGGGGGCTGTGAGCCAGCTCAGGCAGACACAGGCCCTTCAGCCTGTTCCTGAGCCGACACAGTAGAGGTTCTATGGCCACACTGTACAGCTGGCCTGAGATGGGGTAGCCCTGTGGCAAACATAAAAGAGTGATCAACACGATCAAATTCATTCTTCTGATCAATGGAAATGATGCCAATATTAATGTTGTACAATTTACAAACGTCAAAAATGTCTCATTAAAAACAAGTAGTCCATCATGGATCTGTCAGGGACGCTGTACGACTGGTCAGCACCAATGAATAATTCTATAAAAATCTTCAGTCTATTAGATTAAACCTAAATCAAATTTTATAGTCCGTACATAAAAGAGGGACAGGTCTCCAGTTTTTCAGCAGGGTTAGATCCCCTTTTTTTGGCAGGAGAGAGATGACAGCACGTCTAGAGGAAGCTGGAAGAGTTCCTTTTCCAAAAGACACCTTGAACACATCCAGCAGGTTGTGTCCCAAAATATTATAGGGATTGTGCGCCCGTCTTTTCCACTTCGACTCCTCCACACGTGGGCACACGAAGGAGCAGATTGAGTCGTTGGCTAATTCTTAATAATCATAAAATATGATTATTAATAAAAATTATATTAACGGGGCACCACCCTGGTATCAGGGACCAATAATCAATCTGTAAAAATCAAAATCAATCTCAATTTGGAAAGTTCAATTAATAATATCAATATGTAATATGAATGATTATAAAAATGAACGGTGAACAAAGAACCAATGTGACCTAACTCGTGGCTCTACTCGCCAAAATGGCGATGGATAACGACGTGGTTCGATCACGCTAACTGGTCCCCAGAATGTATGTAAGTGTGATTGTGTGTGTGGGTACTTCTGAATATGTGTGTGGAAGCGGGTTAGGAGAGGGAGAAAAACAAGAGTGAGAGAGAGAGAAGAAACATGCAACAAGGAATAAGAGGAGATCTTATTCAGCTGTAGTGACCGTCACCATACTTGACTCTGAAGGACACCTCCAAAGTGTTCGTGGGTGAGTCCAGGAACATGAAAGCCTGTCGCCTCAGGGACTGCACGTGCTTCAGTTTTGGGTTCTTACATCCTAAATTCAGCTTTCTAAACCCACTAGCAAATTTTCCGAACCTGCGGAGCTCGGATTGTAAGAGCTCGTTTGGTATGAACGGCGGAACTCCGGAGACCGTGATCCGCGTTGAGGGAACCGACAGCGGGGAAACCTGCACGAAGCCGTCCCTAATATACAGGCCACTTTCTATCAGCTGGTACACCTGGAGTTCTTCATTCAAAAACACCACCAGTGCTTTGTTTATTCTGCTGGCGAAACATAGTTTATCATGTCCTACCTGTTCGCCAACAGCCAGCAGGACCTCCTCCACACTAATGTCATTTTCCGGCGGGACTATCCTCACTCCCTGCCGGATTGACGGAGGAGGCGCCCCGGGGGACGCCATTCCTCCAGAGACCACCGACGAAACCAGCGGTCTCTTGGTTGATACTCACAACGATATTAAAGAGAAAAACTTACCTGATCATGCAAAGATCAGATGAAATGTACAAGGAAATACCCGTAAACAGGCAAAAACCCAGTTCAAATCTCCGCCACTCACACGTGCGCCACTCACACGTCCACCACCACCACTCGCTCACACCGGAAACGGAAAGAGAGGAGAGGAGAGGAGAAGAGAGGAGAGGAGAGGAGAGGAGGGGAGAGGAGAGGAGAGGGGACGATGTGATGAGATGAGATGAGATGAGATGAGATGAGATGCGAATGTTGACAGGAGAGTAGAAGAGATGAGAGGAGAGGAGATGAGGACGAGGACTAGCAGCCGCTAGCTAGCTATAGCTACATAACAACATAACATAACATAACATAACATAACATAACATAATAATATTAAAAAAAAATTTAAAAAAAAGAATAACCTCTGAACGGAACCAGTTGCTCGTCCACGGTCACTTCGGGCCCTGGGTTGTAGAGGCGCGGCAGCCGCGCGTCCCAGACCTCTCTCACGGCCGCCAAAATGTCCGTGGTGCGTCTTGCGCATCTCGTCTTGTGGTCGTCGGAGCGCAGCAGTCTGGAGTACGTGTGAAAGACTTTGAGCGGCATCGTGGCACAAAATATCGCCCGGCCACTCTTGGCGTCCCGCAGGCTGGCGGCGGCCTCGCCCCGGGACCTGTACACACCTCTACAAGATCAGCAGCCCTACGTAGGCATGCAGGTCGGTCTCGTCCATCCCTTTCCAGTCGTCGCCGTATTTTCGACGACCCTCCAGATTCGTCATCTCCAGGATGATGTTCTCTACTGTTGGCGTGACGAACAGGCGGAACGTCAAGGCTACGTCACAGGCGCGGGATGTCGCCAATCTCTCTGGTTGGTCTCAATGACCCGAGGAGAATTGGAGAATGACAATCCATTGGTCACCCTAACCCTAACCCTGACCGGCCAGGGCTTGCGGATGATCACACGCACGCATGCATGCACGCACGCATTTCGTTTGGGTTCTTTTGTTATGTCTATATATGATTTTATATATTTTTACAGAAAATGCACAATATATTAGAAAAAAAATTTGATAGCAAAAGAGAAAAAAAGTGATCTCGGAAGCTAAGCAGGGCCTGGTTGGTACTTGGATTGGAGACTGCCTGGGAATAGCAGGTGCTGTAAGCTTTTTCCAAGATGTGTGTGCAGCCTTCACATATTTTGAAGGAATGTCCAGAGTTCCAGTGTCACAAGTGCAGAGTCCAGGGTCATTACGCGAGTGTGGTAAGAAAAATAACTAATATAGTCTCTGTTTAAATAATCTGGCTGATTGTATTTGTAACAAAAGTGAAAATGAATTGGACACTACTCGAAGTCCCAACAGCTTTTGCTGTTTGGGGGAAATTTCGATATTTTTCCTCGAAGGACGGACAGCATGGCAACAAATGGATTGGAGTAGACAGCCGTAAAAAAGAAGGACAGAGCGAGAGGTGGAGAATAAAGACCTGAAGTGAAGGATGTAAATAAAGAGAACAGACAGGAAAACGAAAACGAGAGGGCATGCAGACCAAACAAATCCACCACTGGTAAAAGGAACCACGGAGGAAAAAAAGGCAGAGAGGAGCAAGGAGGGGAGAGAAGAGCACAGTACAGAAAGGAGCTGAAGGTGGAAGTGGAGATGGAAGGAACAGAAAATGATGGATGTATTGAAGGAGGTGTGGAGAAGTGGTGGGATGCAGAGTGAGAGGAGAAAAGACCTTCGAAATAACAATGAAAGACGAGAAAGGAAAGGATAATATAATGGACGGAGTGCGCGTAAGAGGAGCGCTGCTACTCGTCAGAGACATTACAAACAATGACATGGTGGTGTCATTTATAAACCTGCCAGTATACATGGAGGACAGGACGATACTCTCAAAACTGGTGGAGTGGGGAATCGGGTATGTGGGGAGTCTTAGGTATGAGAACAAGTTAAAGTATAGTGTATTGTATGCCACAGATGTACAGTCTCCACAACCGGCATTATGACACAGGTGCGAGACTGAACTGCGATGTGACGCACACACACACACACTAACCAACTTCAAGATTAAAACCAGCCAGCAACGGCTACTAAAAGTCACTATGTGAAGGCCACACATTCTCCACATATTCAGCCCAAACTGCCCCTGCCCCCACCCCTGTCTAACATACTGCATTTGTTTAGAGTTCAGTTTCATTGCCATCTTCACAGACACACACACAAAGAAAAACATAGATTTTAGTCTTAACAAATCCCTCCTTTCACACCATTTCATGGTGTGAACAACTTACTGGGGATCATCCACGAACTCCCCAACCTCCATCTCATCCTATGCAAACCCCTCATCCTTTTCATCATCATCACCACTCAACAAAGGAAACTGATAGGGTGGGGGATGGGGCATGTTTTCCTTGGTCAGAGCCGTGGTGATGAGTCTGTTGAGCAAGGTCCTAAAGCAAGGGATGCAGCAGCAGCCACAGGTGACTAGGATAGCTGAAAAGATAGCTAGGGAGAGGAGGCAGGATGCAATTATCCCTTTCCATTTGCAGAATGCAGTGTTCATCCAGCTATCTAGGGGGTTGTTAATTCCAGAGTCTGCGGCCATGTTCTGTGCCATGGTGCGTAAGGCGGAGAGGGCCCTGGTCACCGAGCCATCAGGGGCGGTATTGCTAGAACTTCCTATCATAGTGCACACACCACCCTTTTCTGCCAGTAGGAGGTCTAGGGCCATTCGGTTCTGTGTGACCATAAGGGACGTAGGGGCAAGCTGTTCGGATAGGCCTGTTATGGCGTCTCGAGTAAGGTTGGTGAGGCATTGGAAATTGAAATGGACGTAGTTAATGCGATCCACGTTTTTGTTGGGAGTTACCCATATCCAGATAGACTCAAATCCCGCTGCAACTTGATCCGCTAATTTATATTGGTCTGGAACACCCCGAGGAATCCCTATGGCATCTATGTATGTGGATGAGTCCTTATTTAAGTCAAAGTGCGTAGTTCTTCGTCGGCGGGTGCTAGTGAGTTGTCCTGAGCGGGGAGAGAAGATAGTCAGGGGCATGGCCAATTGAACAAGTGTGCAGGAACCCTTCCAGTTTGAAGGAAAGCGGTTCCTCAAGCGTTTCCCTCCACAGTACCAGAAGAGGTCACTGCGGGCCCACTCCAGCTGTGTAGCGTTGTGCCAGTCGGTAACATTGATGTTTCTAGAACACCAGGAGGATGGTATTGAACCCATCTCTCTGTGAGATGAGTTACCTTCTTTAGTCAGACACGTGTAATTTCCCTTTACTGGAGTAAATATAGGGGGCAGCGTGTTGTTTGGCGCCGGGGGAAAGAGATGACTGAGAGTAGAACAGTTGGGTTAGGGTTAACCCTAGGGTTAACCCTAATTGGTTAACCCCCCAGTTAACCCTAGGGTTAACCCTAACCCAAACCCTAACTGGACTGGCTTCCATGTGTAAGCCATACATGCAATGAAAACCGGGTCGATCCGAGTCTATCAGTAGGGGGGCCGGGGTGGTGGTTAAGGTGGGCCGGGGCTGACTGCAGACTATACAATTAGTGAGGTTTTGGGAACGGGCGGTAAAGTGGACCCATTTTAGCCATATGTTTTCATCAATGTATCCAGTCTCTATTTCTACCACATCTTCAACGGTACTTGCGTCGTAATACTGTACCGCAGGGGAGCTGGGTGGGGATGGTAGTGGTGAGGTGGATTCAGGGGGAGAGTTTATGGAGTTAGTAGTAGAGTTATCAGACGGGGAAGGGGAAGGCTGAGTTCTAGGGGAGGAGGAACGGACGTCTACCCTAACGATGCCCATGGGGTCAGCTCCTGTCATGTCTACTCCTAAAACAAAATAATAAGGACTTGTTAGTGCGGCTCTTTTAGTCAATTTGCTATAGTGGAGGTGTTTAAGAGTCATTAAGAGACTATTGTCGGGGGAGCCGGCAGACGTGATCCTCCAGGGTGATGTTTCTTTGGAGCTGTCCTAAGGGGGTTTGTGCATTGTATCTGTGGGTGTAACCTCTGGGGCCTGTGTTCCACAAAACGTGGCTCCAGCTGCCACACCACTGGTTTTGAGCGAGTTCATTGGGGTGTCCGGGCAGAGCACAAAGGTAAATGTCATATCCTTGGTAGGCTTGGGTATTTTTCCCACAATTGATGACGTTACATAAGTCAAAGGAAACTACGGTGGTGTGGTCAGAGTGAGCAATGATCTGGATTTTAGCCTTGTGGGGGTCCTTTTGTGGAATTGATATTTGCCTACGGGCCCGGTGGTAAGCTGGCACTGTAGTGAGCCGGGGGTTGGGTGTGTAGTTGGTCGGGGTGGAAGAGGTGAAGTTGTCATTAGATGAGAGTGGTTGTGGAGACATGGAGCCCAGCTCCCATAGAATGAAGGGAACCATAAACACAAAAGTAATTAGTATAGCACACGCCAAAAACTGGCCGTTACCCCAGGTGCCCCCTCGGCGCCCAACTTGTAGCCGTTGATACATATACATGGTGTGTATGCTGAGGTGCGTAGCTGAGTTTAAAGTAGAGTATACAAGCTTATATTTGGAAATAATCAAGACAAGACATACAGATAGACCCTTCTTTTGTGGTCAACATATTACTTTACAGGGGACATAGCATGCCCATTTTACCACAAGTTGATATGGTTCCTTGGGGTCTTAATGAAATGTCTGTAACATACTTTGGTCAAAATACCACAAGGATCATTTAAACCAGCAACGATATAACCACCAACGATATAAATTACATATTTTATATGATATAAATTATCAAATATGCATCCCATACTTTGTATTCCCCTTCTGTTGTCCTGGAGTTTTAATTTTCCCAATCACATAATTAAATGTCCCCCTCTGCCCATCCACTACAAGCACACCAGCAGATAGACAGAGAGAGAAAGAGAGGGGTGGGGGGGGGGGCTATGAAGACCATCATTTACCCCCGAACCCCGACATTCAACGGGTATAACAACAAGCGGAGAAAGCAGAATCGCGGGCTGACCTTATATATACAGTCTATGGGGCTGACCAGCGCGGAGAAATGCGCGTCCCGTGTGAACAGCCAGGCGGCTGCACGCTTGAGAACGGCGCTGCGCTGCCTCGCTGCCTCGCTGCCTCTGGTGTAAACCCGGCGTAACGAGTGTGGGGGGACGGGGGGGGATGAGGTGGGGGGTGGGCCAAGGCCATGTAGGGAGACTTCCAGTGCCTTGTTACGACACAAAACCCAGGAAGCTCAATCGAGTCACTCAAGCATGACGTTTCTGACTTAGAGGAACCATAACAAAACGCGCGAGTGATTTTTTCCCCGAGTTTTTGGGTTGGTAGACATGCCAGATACCCACATTAACCTGTAGAAGCACTAACAAAGTGGAATTTGCATGCTATGTCCCCTTTAAGATTTTGAGGAGGAGTCGGCCAAATCAGTAGCTACTTCTCGTAAAGACCGAGAAGGTGGGTCAGTGGGTACACAATGTGTGAGGTGGTGCCAAATTGCTCCTGTTTTTCCTTTTACTCGGATCGCATGTGAGGTACACTCTGTTACCTCCCAAGGTCCTGTCCACCTAGGGTTGGGCCACTTTCTCTTGTGAACTTTGACCCTCACCCAATCACCCGGTTTTACTGGAACAGGAGTCTCCGTGGGGGTCTCGTCAGAACGTCTGGCAGCCGCCTGGACCTGTGCAGACAAGACTTCGGTAAGGTTAGTTAAAGCAGTGTAGTCAGTCAATTTCTCCTGACATACATCCAACCCGGGTCCATACCCAGGGTCTCGAGGAGGCCCTGGCATGGGCCGTCCTGTGAGAAGCTCATGTGGGGACAGATGGGTGACACCATTGGATGAACTTCTCATTGACATGAGTGCCAAGGGCAGTGCTTCAACCCATGTGAGTGAGGTGTTGTGACATGCTTTGGCTATCTTCCTTTTTAATGTCTGGTTTGCTCTTTCTACCAATCCTTGCGACTGGGGGTGATATACGGAACCAAATCGATGCGTGATCCCTAGTGCGGCTTCTACCGTACCTAGATGTTTGTTGGTGAAGTGGGACCCGTTGTCTGATCTGATAACTCGGGGAACTCCATACCTGGGTATGAGTTCATTTCTTAACCATTTAATCACTGTTTTAGCGTCCTCCCGTCGACAGGGTATTGCTTCGAGCCATTTGGTGTATCTGTCTACCATTACTAACATGTACCTATATCCCTGTACTCTGTGGTCAGCGCCCATATCTGTGAAATCAATGCATATTTCTTTGAATGGCGCATCCGGAACAGGGAAACTGCCCATGGTCTTTTAGGGTTGTGTGCATTGCATGTATCGCATTCGTGTACAAAGTTCTTTATCAGGGCCACCATGTGTGGATGCCACCAGAGTGTTTCCATGTTCTTCTGAGTCTGTTTCTTACTGATGTGTGTAGGTCCATGGGCCTGTTTGAGAAGTATCTGGGCTAGTTTGGCTGGGACAGCTAACTGTCCGCTGTGTGCTCTCCATAGGCCTTTTACATCTTTCGACGCTCCATGGTTCAACCATTGACTGTGTTCGTATGGTCCTTCTTGTTCTTGCATGGTGGTAATGTCATCTTCGGTGAGTGATGGTATGGGGTCTTGTGATACTACCATCAATTGTTTCTGATATCCTCCTGCCTGTTTGGCCGCGGCATCCACTGCATCATTTCCTTGTGCGATGCTGTTGGTGAGTCTCTTGTGTCCTTTACACTTCATGACTGCAACTTGGTCTGGTCCCAAGACTGCTTTGATCAGTTCTTGTAGTGCAGCCGCATGTTTGACTGGGGTATGTGCGGCGGTCAGGAACCCTCGTCTGATCCATTGAGGTCCATCCACATGTATGGCCCCATGTCCATAGGCTGAGTCTGTGTAGATGTTCACTTTTCTTCCTTCTGCCAGTTTCAAGGCTTCAGTGAGGGCCACTATTTCTGCTAGTTGGGCTGAGGCTGGCTGAGGGATGATGCCTGAGGTTCGAGTGGAATGTTTTCCTTCTTGTGTCTGTTCCACGACGGCGTAGGCGGCCACGTTTCCGTGTTCTCCTTTGTAGCAGCAGCCGTCGGTGAACAGTGTCAAATCTGGTTGTTCTAATGGTTTGGATTGGAGATCTTCTCTGAGTTTGATCTCTTTTTGGGAGAGGGCCTCACAGTTATGTGGGGCATGTGTGTCCGATGTCATTCCATTAGCCATGTTGATGGGTTTGGATTCGAAGGTGATGTGAGGCTGTTTGAGCGCCTGGGAGATTTAGATTTTTCGGGCTGGTGAAAAAGTAAATGCTTTAGAGTTCAGGAACGCAGTGATGCCGTGGTCCGAGTTGAATCAATGTGGCTGGTCTTTGTAACGGCCTTTGTTAGCGCGGCCATGTACCTGGCGCATGCAGTTTGTCCTCTTTCTATGGAGTCCAGCCTGGAACTGTGGTACATCAGCACATTTCTGGTTCCCTCCTTTTTCTGAAACAGGACCGCATTCACCACCGCTCCTGTTTCGGGAAACATCTAAGTGAAAGTCTGCATCGTAATCAGGTGAAGCCAAACTTGCGGCATGGGCAAGCGCCTGTTTGGTGGCGGTAAATGCTTCTTCTGCGGCAACAGTCCATTTCAGGGGTGTCGTGAGGTTTCTGTTGCCCGCTGCAGCCACAATGTCTCTTAGAGGTTGTGTGAGGTCCACGTATCGTGGGACGTGGTTACGGCTGTAGCCAGTGAGGCCTAGAAAGGCCAGCATCTGTTGCACCATTGTTGGTTGTCCATGGTTGAGAATGGAGGTCCTTTGTGAGTTGGTGAGCATCACACTGTTGGCCGAGATCATTCTTCCTAAGAAGGTGATGTTCCGCCTGCAGACTTGGACCTTGTCTTTGTTGACCTTGTATCCACAGGTCGCCAATTGACGCAGTAACGCGTGCATGGTTTGGAGGCAGGTGGTGATGTTGGGGGCTGCCAGTAACAGGTCATCCACATATTGGAGGAGCATAGTGCCCTCTGGCCAGGTCATGTCTTGTATCACGATACGGAGGCCACGATACGATACGTATCACGATACACATTGCTTTTGAATAATGACCATGTCCTGCACAGAATTTACTACAACAGCTGTTTTTTATTATTCCATATAACAACAAAGGCAAGGCCTTAAGGATGCACAACTTAAAACACTTAAAATTCTGGCCAACAAAGATCTTCAATGTTAAATAAAATAATTCTCCTTCAACTCTGAGTTATTAATAAATGCAAATAAAATATTCCTTAACTTTTAAACTTAAAATAGCCATAATACTCTGGTTTCACTTGACTTTAAGTGCACTTCCATTTGCTATAAGAATGTCCACAGCAAATCAGTTCTTTTATAAAGACAAAATTATAATAAAATAAATAAATAAATCTTTTTTAACAAACTTAAAATTGGCCTTGTACTGGCAACTAAGGCTAAACATGTTTTCAGATTTTTGTGCAGAAACACCAGTTGATCCACATGCTCAGGTTTCAGAGCACTCCTCTGAGCTGTAACTATGTCTCCAGCGGTGGAGAACACCCTCTCTGCGGCAACACTTGTACCTGGGATGCAGAGGGTATTTCTAGCTAAGTTAGATAGTAAGGGGAAAGCATCCTGGTGCTCCCTCCACCAACTGAGTGGATCCCCAGTAAGAGCCAATGGCTCTGCCTCTTTGTATTTCTTGATTTCATCAAGTGCCTGATCATGTAGTGACATAGGTGAGTCTTGTCTTTTGGGAAGAGAAAATGTCTCTCCAAATAAATCTGCTAGAGCACAGGTAGAGTCCTTTCTTCTCTTGCAGGGTGGGGAAGAACAAGTTTTAGCCTTTTCTTGTTCTGGTACATAGTTCTGGTTCTTCTGAAGTCAGAACATAAAAATGTACTTATAACCATAGACTGTATATACAGCTTATAACCAAGACCACATAGCATTCATAAATACAAAAGATGAGTCTCAGTTGTATAGTTATATCATTACATTATACTGCACAACCTGCTGTACCAAAGTCAAGTGAAAAGGTTGTTTTGTTTTTCGGGCAAAAAAACACTTAGTAAACTAAGGTTAATTAACCCTCACCTGCGAAATCCGCGGTGCCTCTGCTGCCACTGTGGTATACGTGTCCTGTCTTTGGTCTTCTTCCAAGAAGGGCAACGCTTTAAAGCGTGGATCTAGTGCTGAGGCGATGCACAGAAAGGATCTGTCGCTCACGTATCTCTTCCCAAGATCCCCGGATATGGTGTTTTTAATGTCCCTCGTAACGGCTGAGTCTGTTGCTTGGACATGAGCGCTGTTGCACAGCTGGGCATGCAGCGGTGCTATAACAGACAGCGTAGGGGTCTTTTCTTCTGACATAATGAGTGTTGCAACTTTTAGCGGCTTCAGGGCTTTAGCCATATCTTCAGCACAGGCCAGGTCCGCTTCAGTTAAGGTCCACAACTCCTTGGCATTCTTCCGCACCTCAGTGGAGAGTAATGCTGCGCAAATTGCGGGCTGCTGCTCTAAGAAGCGCTCCAACATATCACAGGCGCTGTTCCATCTCGTAGCTACATCTGTCATGAGCTTGTGTTCGGGGAGATTAAGTAGCTTCTGCTTTTCATTCAGGACATGGCTTGCAATTGTGCTTTTCCTAAAAAAAGCCACGATGCTGCTAATTCTTCCCAGTAGACGGGAAACAGTGGACGTCTTGAGTGCACGTTGAGCGGCCAAATTCAGACTGTGCGCAAAGCATTTCACGTGCACTAACTTCGCCAATTGTGCCGCGATTGTCATATTAGAGGCATTATCTGTCACCAACACAGGATCCTTGTCAACAAGCATTAACCACGTCCCGTAGCAAATCTGCAATATTTGACCCGGTGTGGCTTTCAAACATAGCTCTGGTCTGCAGGACGTGTGAGACCATTTCCCAGTCTGGAGAAATATGGTGGCATGTGAGAGTTACATATGACTGGGTTGCTCTCGACGTCCAGGCATCACATGTAATGGCAACTCTGTTTGCAGAAAAGATCGCTTCAGTGACTTGTTGCTTCACATCTGCGTACAACTGGGGAACTGCAGTCTCTGTAACGAACCGACGAGTGGGGATTGTGTAGCGTGGCTCACACTCATTAAGCAGTTGCCTGAAGCCTTCGTTATCAACAACACTGTACGGGCGCAAGTCTTTACATATAAAGCATAAAAGTGCATTTGTGATCTTCTTAGCCCATTGGGATGTTGAGGGAAATTTTGAGTTGAAAGCCTCATTCAGGGTTGGTTGAGACGACACACGTTGTGTAGTACCTAACACACGTTGTGTAGAAAGCACCTAAAAACACAGTTTTGTATTTCGTCCAAAATATGAGAAAAAAAAATGAAAAAAAGTCATACTTTGGTATGACGTCCAAAATAGGTTAAAAACGTCAAAAAGTGGCTAGAAAGCACCTAAAAACACAGTTTTGTATTTCGTCCAAAATATGAGAAATAAAAATGAAAAAAAGTCATACTTTGGTATGACGTCCAAAATAGGTTAAAAACGTCAAAAAGTGGCTAGAAAGGACCTAAAAACACAGTTTTGTATTTCGTCCAAAATATGAGAAATAAAAATGAAAAAAAGTCATACTTTGGTATGACCTCCAAAATAGGTTAAAAACGTCAAAAAGTGGCTAGAAAGCACCTAAAAACACAGTTTTGTATTTCGTCCAAAATATGAGAAAAAAAAATGAAAAAAAGTCATACTTTGGTATGACGTCCAAAACAGGTTAAAAACGTCAAAAAGTGGCTAGAAAGCACCTAAAAACACAGTTTTGTATTTCGTCCAAAATATGAGAAATAAAAATGAAAAAAAGTCATACTTTGGTATGACCTCCAAAATAGGTTAAAAACGTCAAAAAGTGGCTAGAAAGCACCTAAAAACACAGTTTTGTATTTCGTCCAAAATATGAGAAATAAAAATGAAAAAAAGTCATACTTTGGTATGACCTCCAAAATAGGTTAAAAACGTCAAAAAGTGGCTAGAAAGCACCTAAAAACACAGTTTTGTATTTCGTCCAAAATATGAGAAATAAAAATGAAAAAAAGTCATACTTTGGTATGACGTCCAAAATAGGTTAAAAACGTCAAAAAGTGCCTAGAAAGCACCTAAAAACACAGTTTTGTATTTCGTCCAAAATATGAGAAAAAAAAATGAAAAAAAAGTCATATTTTAGTATGACGTCCAAAATAGGTTAAAAACGTCAAAAAGTGCCTAGAAAGCACCTAAAAACACAGTTTTGTATTTCGTCCAAAATATGAGAAATAAAAATGAAAAAAAGTCATACTTTGGTATGACCTCCAAAATAGGTTAAAAACGTCAAAAAGTGGCTAGAAAGCACCTAAAAACACAGTTTTGTATTTCGTCCAAAATATGAGAAATAGGTTAAAAACGTCAAAAAGTGGCTAGAAAGCATCTAAAAACACAGTTTTGTATTTCGTCCAAAATATGAGAAAAAAAATGAAAAAAAGTCATACTTTGGTATGACGTCCAAAATAGGTTAAAAACGTCAAAAAGTGCCTAGAAAGCACCTAAAAACACAGTTTTGTATTTTGTCCAAAATATGAGAAATAAAAATGAAAAAAAGTGATACTTTGGTATGACGTCCAAAATAGGTTAAAAACGTCAAAAAGTGCCTAGAAAGCACCTAAAAACACAGTTTTGTATTTCGTCCAAAATATGAGAAAAAAAAATGAAAAAAAGTCATACTTTGGTATGACCTCCAAAATAGGTTAAAAACGGCAAAAAGTGCCTAGAAAGCACCTAAAAACAGAGTTTTGTATTTCGTCCAAAATATGAGAAATAAAAATGAAAAAAAGTCATACTTTGGTATGACCTCCAAAATAGGTTAAAAACGTCAAAAAGTGCCTAGAAAGCACCTAAAAACACAGTTTTGTATTTCGTCCAAAATATGAGAAAAAAAAATGAAAAAAAGTCATATATTAGTATGACGTCCAAAATAGGTTAAAAACGTCAAAAAGTGCCTAGAAAGCACCTAAAAACACAGTTTTGTATTTCGTCCAAAATACGAGAAAAAAAATGAAAAAAAGTCATACTTTGGTATGACGTCCAAAATAGGTTAAAAACGTCAAAAAGTGGCTAGAAAGCACCTAAAAACACAGTTTTGTATTTCGTCCAAAATATGAGAAATAAAAATGAAAAAAAGTCATACTTTGGTATGACCTCCAAAATAGGTTAAAAACGTCAAAAAGTGGCTAGAAAGCACCTAAAAACACAGTTTTGTATTTCGTCCAAAATATGAGAAAAAAAAATGAAAAAAAGTCATACTTTGGTATGACGTCCAAAACAGGTTAAAAACGTCAAAAAGTGGCTAGAAAGCACCTAAAAACACAGTTTTGTATTTCGTCCAAAATATGAGAAATAAAAATGAAAAAAAGTCATACTTTGGTATGACCTCCAAAATAGGTTAAAAACGTCAAAAAGTGGCTAGAAAGCACCTAAAAACACAGTTTTGTATTTCGTCCAAAATATGAGAAATAAAAATGAAAAAAAGTCATACTTTGGTATGACCTCCAAAATAGGTTAAAAACGTCAAAAAGTGCCTAGAAAGCACCTAAAAACACAGTTTTGTATTTCGTCCAAAATATGAGAAAAAAAAATGAAAAAAAGTCATATTTTAGTATGACGTCCAAAATAGGTTAAAAACGTCAAAAAGTGCCTAGAAAGCACCTAAAAACACAGTTTTGTATTTCGTCCAAAATATGAGAAATAAAAATGAAAAAAAGTCATACTTTGGTATGACCTCCAAAATAGGTTAAAAACGTCAAAAAGTGGCTAGAAAGCACCTAAAAACACAGTTTTGTATTTCGTCCAAAATATGAGAAATAGGTTAAAAACGTCAAAAAGTGGCTAGAAAGCATCTAAAAACACAGTTTTGTATTTCGTCCAAAATATGAGAAAAAAAAATGAAAAAAAGTCATACTTTGGTATGACGTCCAAAATAGGTTAAAAACGTCAAAAAGTGCCTAGAAAGCACCTAAAAACACAGTTTTGTATTTCGTCCAAAATATGAGAAATAAAAATGAAAAAAAGTCATACTTTGGTATGACCTCCAAAATAGGTTAAAAACGTCAAAAAGTGGCTAGAAAGCACCTAAAAACACAGTTTTGTATTTCGTCCAAAATATGAGAAATAAAAATGAAAAAAAGTCATACTTTGGTATGACGTCCAAAATAGGTTAAAAACGTCAAAAAGTGGCTAGAAAGGACCTAAAAACACAGTTTTGTATTTCGTCCAAAATATGAGAAATAAAAATGAAAAAAAGTCATACTTTGGTATGACCTCCAAAATAGGTTAAAAACGTCAAAAAGTGGCTAGAAAGCACCTAAAAACACAGTTTTGTATTTCGTCCAAAATATGAGAAATAAAAATGAAAAAAAGTCATATTTTGGTATGACGTCCAAAATAGGTTAAAAACGTCAAAAAGTGCCTAGAAAGCACCTAAAAACACAGTTTTGTATTTCGTCCAAAATATGAGAAATAAAAATGAAAAAAAGTCATACTTTGGTATGACGTCCAAAAATAGGTTAAAAACGTCAAAAAGTGGCTAGAAAGCACCTAAAAACACAGTTTTGTATTTCGTCCAAAATATGAGAAATAAAAATGAAAAAAAGTCATACTTTGGTATGACCTCCAAAATAGGTTAAAAACGTCAAAAAGTGCCTAGAAAGCACCTAAAAACACAGTTTTGTATTTCGTCCAAAATATGAGAAATAAAAATGAAAAAAAGTCATACTTTGGTATGACGTCCAAAATAGGTTAAAAACGTCAAAAAGTGGCTAGAAAGGACCTAAAAACACAGTTTTGTATTTCGTCCAAAATATGAGAAATAAAAATGAAAAAAAGTCATACTTTGGTATGACCTCCAAAATAGGTTAAAAACGTCAAAAAGTGGCTAGAAAGCACCTAAAAACACAGTTTTGTATTTCGTCCAAAATATGAGAAATAAAAATGAAAAAAAGTCATACTTTGGTATGACCTCCAAAATAGGTTAAAAACGTCAAAAAGTGGCTAGAAAGCACTAAAAACACAGTTTTGTATTTCGTCCAAAATATGAGAAATAAAAATGAAAAAAAGTCATACTTTGGTATGACATCCAAAATAGGTTAAAAACGTCAAAAAGTGCCTAGAAAGCACCTAAAAACACAGTTTTGTATTTCGTCCAAAATATGAGAAAAAAAAATGAAAAAAAGTCATACTTTGGTATGACGTCCAAAAAAGGTTAAAAACGTCAAAAAGTGCCTAGAAAGCACCTAAAAACACAGTTTTGTATTTCGTCCAAAATATGAGAAATAAAAATGAAAAAAAGTCATACTTTGGTATGACCTCCAAAATAGGTTAAAAACGTCAAAAAGTGGCTAGAAAGCACCTAAAAACACAGTTTTGTATTTCGTCCAAAATATGAGAAATAAAAATGAAAAAAAGTCATACTTTGGTATGACCTCCAAAATAGGTTAAAAACGTCAAAAAGTGGCTAGAAAGCACTAAAAACACAGTTTTGTATTTCGTCCAAAATATGAGAAATAAAAATGAAAAAAAGTCATACTATGGTATGACCTCCAAAATAGGTTAAAAACGTCAAAAAGTGCCTAGAAAGCACCTAAAAACACAGTTTTGTATTTCGTCCAAAATATGAGAAAAAAAAATGAAAAAAAGTCATACTTTGGTATGACGTCCAAAAAAGGTTAAAAACGTCAAAAAGTGCCTAGAAAGCACCTAAAAACACAGTTTTGTATTTCGTCCAAAATATGAGAAATAAAAATGAAAAAAAGTCATACTTTGGTATGACCTCCAAAATAGGTTAAAAACGTCAAAAAGTGGCTAGAAAGCACCTAAAAACACAGTTTTGTATTTCGTCCAAAATATGAGAAATAAAAATGAAAAAAAGTCATACTTTGGTATGACATCCAAAATAGGTTAAAAACGTCAAAAAGTGCCTAGAAAGCACCTAAAAACACAGTTTTGTATTTCGTCCAAAATATGAGAAAAAAAAATGAAAAAAAGTCATATTTTGGTATGACGTCCAAAATAGGTTAAAAACGTCAAAAAGTGGCTAGAAAGCACCTAAAAACACAGTTTTGTATTTCGTCCAAAATATGAGAAAAAAAATTTAAAAAAGTCATACTTTGGTATGACCTCCAAAATAGGTTAAAAACGTCAAAAAGTGCCTAGAAAGCACCTAAAAACACAGTTTTGTATTTCGTCCAAAATATGAGAAAAAAAAATGAAAAAAAGTCATACTTTGGTATGACCGCCAAAAAAAGTCATATTTTGGTATGACCTCCAAAATAGGTTAAAAACGTCAAAAAAGTGCCTAGAAAGCACCTAAAAACACAGTTTTGTATTTCGTCCAAAATATGAGAAAAAAAAAATGAAAAAAAGTCATACTTTGGTATGACCTCCAAAATAGGTTAAAAACGTCAAAAAGTGGCTAGAAAGCACCTAAAAACACAGTTTTGTATTTCGTCCAAAATATGAGAAAAAAAAATGAAAAAAAGTCATACTTTGGTATGACGTCCAAAACAGGTTAAAAACGTCAAAAAGTGGCTAGAAAGCACCTAAAAACACAGTTTTGTATTTCGTCCAAAATATGAGAAATAAAAATGAAAAAAAGTCATACTTTGGTATGACCTCCAAAATAGGTTAAAAACGTCAAAAAGTGGCTAGAAAGCACCTAAAAACACAGTTTTGTATTTCGTCCAAAATATGAGAAATAAAAATGAAAAAAAGTCATACTTTGGTATGACCTCCAAAATAGGTTAAAAACGTCAAAAAGTGCCTAGAAAGCACCTAAAAACACAGTTTTGTATTTCGTCCAAAATATGAGAAAAAAAAATGAAAAAAAGTCATATTTTAGTATGACGTCCAAAATAGGTTAAAAACGTCAAAAAGTGCCTAGAAAGCACCTAAAAACACAGTTTTGTATTTCGTCCAAAATATGAGAAATAAAAATGAAAAAAAGTCATACTTTGGTATGACCTCCAAAATAGGTTAAAAACGTCAAAAAGTGGCTAGAAAGCACCTAAAAACACAGTTTTGTATTTCGTCCAAAATATGAGAAATAGGTTAAAAACGTCAAAAAGTGGCTAGAAAGCATCTAAAAACACAGTTTTGTATTTCGTCCAAAATATGAGAAAAAAAAATGAAAAAAAGTCATACTTTGGTATGACGTCCAAAATAGGTTAAAAACGTCAAAAAGTGCCTAGAAAGCACCTAAAAACACAGTTTTGTATTTCGTCCAAAATATGAGAAATAAAAATGAAAAAAAGTCATACTTTGGTATGACCTCCAAAATAGGTTAAAAACGTCAAAAAGTGGCTAGAAAGCACCTAAAAACACAGTTTTGTATTTCGTCCAAAATATGAGAAATAAAAATGAAAAAAAGTCATACTTTGGTATGACGTCCAAAATAGGTTAAAAACGTCAAAAAGTGGCTAGAAAGGACCTAAAAACACAGTTTTGTATTTCGTCCAAAATATGAGAAATAAAAATGAAAAAAAGTCATACTTTGGTATGACCTCCAAAATAGGTTAAAAACGTCAAAAAGTGGCTAGAAAGCACCTAAAAACACAGTTTTGTATTTCGTCCAAAATATGAGAAAAAAAAATGAAAAAAAGTCATACTTTGGTATGACGTCCAAAACAGGTTAAAAACGTCAAAAAGTGGCTAGAAAGCACCTAAAAACACAGTTTTGTATTTCGTCCAAAATATGAGAAATAAAAATGAAAAAAAGTCATACTTTGGTATGACCTCCAAAATAGGTTAAAAACGTCAAAAAGTGGCTAGAAAGCACCTAAAAACACAGTTTTGTATTTCGTCCAAAATATGAGAAATAAAAATGAAAAAAAGTCATACTTTGGTATGACGTCCAAAATAGGTTAAAAACGTCAAAAAGTGCCTAGAAAGCACCTAAAAACACAGTTTTGTATTTCGTCCAAAATATGAGAAATAAAAATGAAAAAAAGTCATACTTTGGTATGACCTCCAAAATAGGTTAAAAACGTCAAAAAGTGGCTAGAAAGCACCTAAAAACACAGTTTTGTATTTCGTCCAAAATATGAGAAATAAAAATGAAAAAAAGTGATACTTTGGTATGACGTCCAAAATAGGTTAAAAACGTCAAAAAGTGCCTAGAAAGCACCTAAAAACACAGTTTTGTATTTCGTCCAAAATATGAGAAATAAAAATGAAAAAAAGTCATACTTTGGTATGACGTCCAAAAAAGGTTAAAAACGTCAAAAAGTGGCTAGAAAGCACCTAAAAACACAGTTTTGTATTTCGTCCAAAATATGAGAAATAAAAATGAAAAAAAGTCATACTTTGGTATGACCTCCAAAATAGGTTAAAAACGTCAAAAAGTGCCTAGAAAGCACCTAAAAACACAGTTTTGTATTTCGTCCAAAATATGAGAAATAAAAATGAAAAAAAGTCATACTTTGGTATGACGTCCAAAATAGGTTAAAAACGTCAAAAAGTGGCTAGAAAAGACCTAAAAACACAGTTTTGTATTTCGTCCAAAATATGAGAAATAAAAATGAAAAAAAGTCATACTTTGGTATGACCTCCAAAATAGGTTAAAAACGTCAAAAAGTGGCTAGAAAGCACCTAAAAACACAGTTTTGTATTTCGTCCAAAATATGAGAAATAAAAATGAAAAAAAGTCATACTTTGGTATGACCTCCAAAATAGGTTAAAAACGTCAAAAAGTGGCTAGAAAGCACTAAAAACACAGTTTTGTATTTCGTCCAAAATATGAGAAATAAAAATGAAAAAAAGTCATACTTTGGTATGACATCCAAAATAGGTTAAAAACGTCAAAAAGTGCCTAGAAAGCACCTAAAAACACAGTTTTGTATTTCGTCCAAAATATGAGAAAAAAAAATGAAAAAAAGTCATACTTTGGTATGACGTCCAAAAAAGGTTAAAAACGTCAAAAAGTGCCTAGAAAGCACCTAAAAACACAGTTTTGTATTTCGTCCAAAATATGAGAAATAAAAATGAAAAAAAGTCATACTTTGGTATGACCTCCAAAATAGGTTAAAAACGTCAAAAAGTGGCTAGAAAGCACCTAAAAACACAGTTTTGTATTTCGTCCAAAATATGAGAAATAAAAATGAAAAAAAGTCATACTTTGGTATGACCTCCAAAATAGGTTAAAAACGTCAAAAAGTGGCTAGAAAGCACTAAAAACACAGTTTTGTATTTCGTCCAAAATATGAGAAATAAAAATGAAAAAAAGTCATACTTTGGTATGACCTCCAAAATAGGTTAAAAACGTCAAAAAGTGCCTAGAAAGCACCTAAAAACACAGTTTTGTATTTCGTCCAAAATATGAGAAAAAAAAATGAAAAAAAAGTCATACTTTGGTATGACGTCCAAAAAAGGTTAAAAACGTCAAAAAGTGCCTAGAAAGCACCTAAAAACACAGTTTTGTATTTCGTCCAAAATATGAGAAATAAAAATGAAAAAAAGTCATACTTTGGTATGACCTCCAAAATAGGTTAAAAACGTCAAAAAGTGGCTAGAAAGCACCTAAAAACACAGTTTTGTATTTCGTCCAAAATATGAGAAATAAAAATGAAAAAAAGTCATACTTTGGTATGACATCCAAAATAGGTTAAAAACGTCAAAAAGTGCCTAGAAAGCACCTAAAAACACAGTTTTGTATTTCGTCCAAAATATGAGAAAAAAAATGAAAAAAAGTCATATTTTGGTATGACGTCCAAAATAGGTTAAAAACGTCAAAAAGTGGCTAGAAAGCACCTAAAAACACAGTTTTGTATTTCGTCCAAAATATGAGAAAAAAAATTTAAAAAAGTCATACTTTGGTATGACCTCCAAAATAGGTTAAAAACGTCAAAAAGTGCCTAGAAAGCACCTAAAAACACAGTTTTGTATTTCGTCCAAAATATGAGAAAAAAAAATGAAAAAAAGTCATACTTTGGTATGACCGCCAAAAAAAGTCATATTTTGGTATGACCTCCAAAATAGGTTAAAAACGTCAAAAAAGTGCCTAGAAAGCACCTAAAAACACAGTTTTGTATTTCGTCCAAAATATGAGGGAAAAAAAAGAAAATAAGTCATACTATGGTATAACCTCCAAAATAGGTTAAAAACGTCAAAAAGTGCCTAGAAAGCACCTAAAAACACAGTTTTGTATTTATTCCAAAATATGAGAAAAAAAAAAATGAAAAAAAGTCATATTTTGGTATGACGTC